>NC_088203.1:23433301-23559532 GCF_037126465.1 Ornithodoros turicata | reverse complement strand
CTCACGTTGTGATTCGATGCCAAGGGTTGCACACTCAGATGTCCAGCACGTTGAATATAAAGATGTGGAAATGTGTAAAATTTTTAAAATGTGAAAAAATGTGAAAAATACCTAGACGTGCACGACAAATGCGCAAGATGGAACAGCGGTTTCATCTTGTTGACATATCATCTGCCTTATTAGTGCTCATGGTACCCCGGTGCGTTCATGAGCCCATACTGGCTCACGTTTTGATTGGATGTCAGGGGTTGCACACTAAGATATCTAGCACGTGGAATATAAAAGATGTGGAAATGTTTACGCGGAAGCAAAGTGTTTAAGCGGAAGCAAAGCGGAACTTGTGATCAAAGGGCTGGACTTGACCAACGAAAATTATCCGACAGCCATCAATATTCTGAAGCAGCAATTTGGTAGCCGTCACCGTTTGATTTCCGAGCACATGAGTCATGACGTCGAGCTACCAAATGTGCGGTCCTCTGACGACGTAAGAAGACTGAGGCAACTCTACGACGTCTTGACTGTCCGGATGCGCAACCTCAAGAGCCTACAAGTGTCAGAGAGTTCCTACGGCATTGTGCTGATGACAGAGTTACTTCGGAAGCTTCCACCTGACCTCGAACTGGAGTATTATCGTCAGAGAAGTCCGAATACGAACGAATTGCCCGCTGCCGTGTCTGCTCCTCAAGATAGCAGTGAAGGTATTGCCGAGTCTGCTCCTCAGAATAGCAGTGAACGTAGGATTACCGACGAAGGTTCGAATCTATCATCTCTGATGACCTTCCTGCGTAAAGAAATTGAACACAGAGAATGCATGGTAAGAAGAAAAATGGATGGAAATTATGGTGCCGAAACCCGGAAACGGAAGCCTTCTGTACCTTCGGCTTCTGCCCTGACTACAGAGGCGGACTCCCCTGTTATCAAGTGTATTCTCTGCGACTCCTCCCAGCATCGTGCCGCAGATTGTAAGCTGCCCCTTACCCCTTAAGGAGAAACTTAGCAAGCTCAAGTGGTCCGGGTGCTGCTTCAAGTGCGGCAAACGACGACACCTCGCAAAGGACTGTAGGTCGGCTGCTCGTCTTTTCTGTTCCCGCTGCAAAGGGAAACATCTCACATCTCTCTGCTGCAAGAATATGGAAACTTCGAATGTTTCTTGCAGCGGCCCAAACTATGGCAAGCCCCTCAGGTGTCCTGTCCTCCTGTCGCTCTTCTTGAATCGACACCGCCAGTCACTTCTCAAGTCAACGTGTCGACAGTAAACACAAGTTCTATTGTACTGCTCCAAACAGCAAGGATTTGGCCACAGGGTCGGACTGGAGCACGCAAGAAGCTTCTCCGCATTTTATTAGATGGCGGCAGCCACCTTACCTTTACAAGGTGGGACACAAGTTACGATGCGGCGCTGAAGGATATGAAGATCTCGCCATATTTGCCCTTGGACGGTGTGCAAACACTGACTCACCATCTCGTAGAGTCAACGTGACCCTTCATTCCGCATTCTCGCAAAACAAGGTCGAGATTGAAGCCCTGGAATTTGAAGACTTCTGCATGGAAACGTTACCCGTTCCAGATAACGTTCTCCTCTCCCGTCTGCGTGCTGACAGCATGTCCGTTGCTGATGACCCGGCTCTTTCTCTAGACATTACTGGAGTCCCGTTGCTCATAGGAGCCGATTACTATTACAAGATTGCTACCGGCAACATGAAGAAGCTGCATGACGGACTCGTCGCCATTGAGACCATCTTTGGCTGGGTAATTCAAGGTCCACGTGCGCTCAACTCCTCATTGAAAACCTCTACTATGCGAATTCATGTGACCTACATTCAGATTGACGACATCAGCATTTCAAACAACATCTCGAACACCTCAGCATAAAGCAAGTAAATGAGCCATCATCTCAGGAAACCAATATGTCCTGAGATGATGGCTCATTTACTGCTTTATGTTGCTTGCGTTATGTCGGATAACCCTGTCCTGCAGCGCTTTCGTGAGACTACAGGCCTGACTGACAAACGATATGTTGTGCGCCTGCTTTGGGCAGACATGGACAGACTTGTCGTGTGTAGAGACATGGCAGACTTGGACAGACGACGCTTTGAATAGCGCCTCGGCGCTATAGGCCTCCGGCGCTAAAGTTTCTTGTCCCCCTTGCGGTGCACTTTTCTTATACCCTCCTCAGAGTTTTATTTCTGAAGCCTTACATGTATTTCACTTTTTCAACGACATCATTCCTGACGTCGTTGGTAAATTGAAATACATGTAAGGACCACAAAGGAAGCACAAAAAAGTCAATGCTTTGCTTTCAAAAAGAACATTAAAAAGTAGTCGAACTTTGCGAACCTCCGCGAACCTGTTGAAAAGTTCGAAGGGTCGTCGAACCATTCGAACCCCCAGGTTCGACATCGAACTTCGCGGTTCGAAAAAGGTTCGCGACATCCCTAGTTTTAGCCTCCTAATAGCTGCGTCGACCTCCTCGTGGGACACCGCAATACAAGAAAGGTGATAAGACGCGTTCCACGCAGAGCTCGAATTTGTGTGGTATACTGGCTGTGCGTTACTGTGCTTATATACTGAAGAAAAATGTGTAGCGAAGAGCTGAGACTTCCAGGTTGTATCAGATGAAACAACAACAACTTTATTACAAGATGATGACTGACGAGTTTCAGCCCCAGGGGCGATACTATACCCCATTGCTGGTGCTGGTGCGGGGAATGAAATAATGAGCTCCTATTCACAATAAGGATCGAAGTCCTGTGGTATCCAGAAAGGTGAAGGGAGCTTTGACGGCAGACCATTGGTGGGCTGCACGTGGCTAGGGACCAAGCGATTTTTCGATAGAGAGGGGTCGAGAGTCTAGCCCGTTAAGGGATCCGGGGAGTACGGTTCGGGAAGGTTAGTAGTGTGAACAATGGAGAAGAATCTGCTCCAGATCTTCTACAGCACCGCAGTGACTGCAGTGGGGAGAGTCAACTTGCCTGAAGCGGTAACGTCACTGTGCTATGAAAGCCACACCGAGGCGAATTCGGTGAACTATAATGCGGCATCTTGACGAAAGATATGCATGTCGAGGCATGCGGAAACCGAGCGCTGGGAAGATATGTATGTTCTTGCTTTTGGAAAGACGCGCGTGTTTCCAAAATTGTTTAGGATTACCCTTAAGAAACATTTCGATAGATTAAATGCGGTTAGCATAGTCACCTGATAATAATAGTAATAATAATAGGGGTAGGTTTACTGGTAAGTATAAGCCTTCCATAGCGGCGACATGCCACACTTCGAATAATCTCGACAAGCGGGGGACGAAAGTTTCCGACACACGCCTTTGGAATCAGTGCTTACCTCCCACATATTAACACTGACCTCAGCTGGGAGCTATACGGGTAGTTTCGAATTCGGCACACGAGCCAAATTGCGGCATCGTCGTCGTTCGCAATATATCCGATCACGGAACACCGTTGCGCACACTCACTGAGTGACAGCAACCTATATACAATTAAAGGAGTTCTACAGAGGGACGTATCCTTCTGCGGATATCATTTAATGGTATATAGGCTGCTGTGTTTCCTGTAGGGAGATTCCCATTAGCGGGTCTTATTTGCTGAATAGTTTTTTCTGCTGTAATTGTTACATCATGTCTGCAATTAAAATATCTGCATCAATCTTGTATGATCTTCACAGAAGTTTCCTCTACCACGGCCACTTGCGCGCGTCGCTTCTCCTCCGGCCTGCCGCCAGCGCCAGAATTCCTGTGACGGCGGAGTTTCGTTTTGGAGCCGCGGAGGGCGCCACGCACCGCGGACGAGCAGACGATATAGGGCACCCAGGACGCGCCGTGCTTGTGCCCCGGAGCCTCGTTTACGTTTTCTCTGCGTTCCTTTTTTGTTGTTGTTGTTTAGACTTTTCTGGTAGCGATATCGTGCATGTCCAGCACATGGTAGAGGAGGCGTGCCGATTGCGCTCATGCATGATAGTACCTCTCATGAGCATATGTCTAAGTCAACGAGTGCATGCTTTTTTGTACGTATACAGCACGGACCATTAGTTATTATCGTACAAAAAACGAAATCACACACGCCAAAAAGAGCGTTCCAATTAGGATTACACAGAAATTATAGTTGTCATTTCATATGCTTTGAAGCGCTGCGCGCAAGTGGCCGTACTTCTACTGTAACGCGCATTGTCTGCAATGTTGCCCGTACAAAAGGACGCTATTGCAGGATTCACAGCACCAGTAGTAGGGAAATGCAAACTGCATATTTTGTGTGCTGTTATTTTCACAGTATGCGTCCTCCACGATTGCGTCACGGGCTCCTATGGAACATGCACGGACATTGACGGCTGGCCATACGAGCTACCACCAGCCAGCTATGGCAGAGATAGCGACGGCTGTGCAAGGACTACAAAAAAATCACACCATGGTTCACCAGTAAGGATTCAAGTAAGTTTGGCAACCTGATTCCACATGCTAGGAGGCAGCCTATTTAAAGCTGAGGATGAATCTTTATTCAGCCATCCAGTGCAGTGCATGACGGTCTGCGTAAGGTCATGATTATACACCAAACCTTACCTAATCTAACGTGATAAAAAATTCTAACTGGCGACATACTCGCCAGGGGATTGTGGGATTTTCAGCAGTTGCCTTCTGGAAACCTTTGCCGTCATTTATGGTGTCTTTGGACAATTTTTAATTGAAGGAAATTAATTTTGTTCAATTAAACTTTGAAAATTGCCATGGCACCCCACTTTTTTTACAGAAATATGAAGTAATGCACGGATATCCACAGGTCCAACAAAAACTATGCACATTATCGCAACAGAAATCGTCGAAAAAAATAGTAAAACTATGCTTTACTCCCGCCTGCTCGATTGCCGCAAAGAACCTCGCACGGAAGATACTCGGAGAGGAAGAAGTGTTCCCGCCTCTTTTTTGTACCGTTCTTTCTCCTGCCTTTGCCTTCATGCTGGTGACAACCGTCTATCAGAAAGAAAGTAAAACGAATGAAAAGGGGACACTTCCCCCTCTAGACGCACATTTCGCGCGCGGTTCTTTGAGCGAATCAAGCAGGTGGGGCTAAAGCGTAGTTTTTACTAATTTTTTCGACTGTTTCTGTTGCGGTACTATGCGTAGTTGTTGTTGGGTGTGCGGTTATCCGTGGAGGACTTCATATTTCTCTAAAAAAAGGAGGGGGGCTCGCTTGGCAATTGTCAAGTTGCAATATACAAAAATAAATTTCCAGCAATTAAAAACTGACCGAAAAGCCTACCTCAATGTGGCAAAACTTTCCAGAAGGTGATTGCAAAAGTCCACAATCCTCCGTGGTGTACGTCGCCAAGTTAGAATGTTTTATATCTTTAGGTGTACACTGTAACACACCGTATATACGTAGATGCAAAAGCAGTATACAGGCCTAGACAGTAGAAGTAGCAGCGGGGTTCTGGTGGGTTGTTGTTCATCTGTCTGCCTGCTTGATGACGTCATGCGTCAAGATTAAGATTGACAATTCATAAGCTGATGAAGAATTCTCTTAGTGACGTTGCCGATTACAGTCGCAAACGTTGTGTGAAATTACATGCGACGTCAAGCTTAGACCAATCGAGTGAAAAAATCCGATGAGAAGGCTACCTACTCGAGATCGGTTACACTCTAAAAGTTGCTTTAAGCAGATGGCTTTGACCTTTCAGCTACCAATGGTCGCAGGTCATGGCGTGCCGCAGGTTTTTTGACTATAGCATGCGTGTGATCGGTGCTAATACGGCATCCGAAGGAAGTGCTGCGTAGTTGGTTTGCGGCTTGTCAATCTTAAATGATGAAGAACAGAAAAGTATAAAGAGATCACTCTGTGACCTACATCAGTGTTGCAAGAATCAAATATCAAGCCGCCACTTAATATAGAACGTAAATTCAAAAATCACGCCGTAGTTGACTGATAGAACTTTCTGTTCTAAACCATTACGAGCGACGGAATTAATTTATCATCTGCTCGGTTCTTCTGTTAGACCCACACGTTTCACCGCCGTGGAGGGCAACTTCTTATAGCCCCTTCTCTCCTCCCTGTCTCTATCGCCTCCTTCTGTCAGGATCTCGACATTCCAACAGGCATTTTGAAGAGGCACTAAAATGCCAAACTTTCTCATAGTGGAAGGAACGATGCCGTTATCTTGGCACCAACGCAAGGGGAATGGGATTCACATCGGTGGCGTGGTTCTCGATTTAAGAGAAAGAGCAATTTAATCTTTCTCGTTCCCTCTCCTTTTCAAGAGACGCAACAATGCGGGGACGGAATTTGATTGGTCTGTTCAAACCATCTCCCGCGATGACTGGACTTCTTGAGAAGGAGAGGGAAAGCGAAAGCATCAGCTGCATTTCTTTTTTCTATCGATCATAAATCACGAAGGACGCAACACACGAATCTCGTTCCCTTTGCGTTGGTGTCAAGGTCACGTCATCATTCGTTATGCGGAAACACGCCACCGCTTCGGATTGAAACGGCGTCCTGATGGGTGTACGCTTGGATTGTCTGCAGTCACCACGACTATTACAAGGTAATTAAAGAGGTGCACCAAATCAGAAATATTTGAATGGCTGTGATGTGATGATGAGTAGGTAGAAGAGATTGGATAACATTTTATTTGCTCCCATTGTACTCTCCTTCTCCAGAATATGATATCAGAATTTATTTTTTTCGGGGTGCACAGTTACAGCGTCCTTCTCAGTGCACTGTAAATATATATATATAGTTATATAAGAGCTTCGCATTCTGTTGTATAAGTGACACATTACAGAATTCTTTTGAAAAGCAAAAAAAAAAAATAAATAAATAAATAAATAAACAGTACATCTCATCTTTGTTTCGCTTTTATGCATATGTTACGATCTGCTCTGCACTCCGTCTTAAGGAATATTCATTGCAGGGAGTGCAACTTGTAGTCAAAGCCTATCTTAAGCACTGCAGCTACACGTGTGCAATGCCCTATCTTCCAAAATCACAGAAGTGGCAAAAAAACGGAATGAACCCGAGGGGGCGGACTGCGTGGTAAGAACTTTCGTGACGAGCACATCTTAGTAATCGCAGTGGATGTACACGCAAGACGTGTCCGCCTATTTCAGTGTCGATATGCTGCACGCGTCTGAGGTTATTTTGACATGCACCTGAAATATCTAACACACGGGGCTCGAAGCAATGTTTACCTCTCCCACGACCTGGATCGAACCAGCGATTTTCAGCTATAAGGAAGATAACACGTTACCGGTTGAGCTACCGAGGACTGCGCAAATCTTCGCCTTTGCAGTTGCCAAAGCTACAAGAGAGACGTTTCATTGTACGAGATAAAGACATGTTTCACAGAAATTTCACATGACGATACAGCGCCTTTTCCGTGCCATTCAATACACCTGTTACGCAAATGCCTCTTGTGGTTGCATTGTCATGAGTAAGTCCCGGATTTATAGAGTCAGTCCTATAAATCCATAGGGGGTTCATGCAAAACGAATATTTTTAGAATGCGTTCTAAATGATATTCTAAAATCTCTCTACGCATACCACTCACAAAAACGTCAAAATTCATGTTTCGTGTCTCATATAATTGCATATTTGGGCATATTGCTTCTGGTCGTCATACAGTCTGACAGTTGCATAGTTTTCCGCATTTTTCGGAGCGATGTGTTTGCAAATTATGTCATACTTCGACGCTTTCCCTAACGGCTGCCGTTCCTTTGTTTTCATACTGCTCACAGGTTATTTCAACAGCCAGGTTGTCCGCCCAAAGCCCATGTTCTTGCTACACGTCTAAGCTACTGCAATTATTTTAGGCTCATTCGTACTTCGTAACAGTGGATTCGGGTAGCACCACTAGCACCCAGAACCAAGTTCTCAAAAGAGAGCTCGCGACAGCGAGTTCAACTTGTGCTTGATGAAAAAAGGGAATCAAAGTATTGCAGTCTGTGGGTGCCGTTCTCAGAGCCAATAAACATCACAACAAAGAGCTGTCTGCACACAGCGTAGATCACCTATACCTAGGACTAATTCGCCGGAGTAACATCCAGCGGCACAGAGCATATTTTCGTGGTACATGGCTTTCTTAACTGGGAAAGCAAGAAGTTGTTAATCGCCCCATGTAAAAATGCATGTGCAAGTGCGTGTGCACACTTTTGAAAACGTACGTATATGGCTGTGGTGGCATATAGCAATGATCAAGGAAGAATATGTGAGTATGGACGCGTGAACGTGCGTTCCAACTGCCAATAAGGAACATGCGTTTTCATTTGTAGAACGCTTTTTAGACAATCTACGTATTTAAGCAGTTCCAAGGCACACAAAAGCTCCTGCAGCGAAATTCCGTGCATCATATTTCTGCATATTTCTTGATCTTCTCTATTTCTTGATATATTTCTAGTTTGACGTTTTGCGCAGCATATTTGCATACATATTGCATACATAAAATCGCGGGCCCTAATCATGAGCATACACAGCAGCGAGATGACTTTCTCCATAGCGACATTTGGATCCCGATCTATAATCCGCACAAATCAAAAGAACAAATTGACAAATTTCACGAAGTGCGCACTGACACCCTTTGCCGTTAATGACCAGGGAGGGGCTTTATGAGCCATGGAAGGCACTTGGAACACACATTTTTCACCGCTTTGTATGAACATACTACGTTGAGGAACTGTCACACAGAATATTTCCCTTGGGAAGCGCGAATTTCCTGAGAAGGGTAGTACAAAACGCTGGCAGTGTCGTCAATCCCGCCAAGATTCTTTTCGCTTGTTTATTGCCTGTCAGACGCCTGCGAGTTTGAATGCCCAGTCGAAAGCGTGAAGGGCGGCGCAAAATACAACTGCAACAAGAAGAACAAAAAAAAAAAGAAAAAGAAACACGCCTCACGATGGGTGATTGATATTACGTACACTCTGAGAACAGAACTTCACCACATAGCATGCTCTTAGCCAATCACCATCCCGATTGCCATCGTTCTGCCCCCTGATTGGCTAAAAGCGGTAGGTCTACGCTTTTTTGGGACACTTGTGCAGCTATGTTAATTGTCACAAAATGGCGTACGCCCCGCGCTTTCCACAAATTGGGGGTGCTCAATATCATTCTGTGCAATGGTTGGCCCTCACCGTGCTACGTGGTGAAGTTATATGTTTAGAGTGTGTACGGGATGTTTCACCTACACTCTTAAAAATGAGCTTCACCGCATTGCACGCTCCTAGCCAACCATGATCCCGAATGATATCGTTCTCCACCCTGATGTGTTGCAAACGGGAGACGTACGCATTTTCGGACCACACTCTAAAAACCGAACTTCACCTCATAGCACGCTTTGCGCCAACCATTGCCACGAATGATAGGGTTATAGCTTTTGATTCGAGGAGAGAGGGAGGCGTACGCCTTTTTGTGTCAATTATCATATATCCTAATTGACACAAAAAGGCGTACGCCCCCCTCTCTCTTCGAATCAGAAGCGATAACCCTATCGTTTGTGGCAATGGTTGGCGCAGAGCGTGCTATGCGATGAAGTTTAGTTTTTAGAGTGCATTATGTGATGGTTGGCTAGGAGCGTGCTATGCAGTGAAGCTCATTTTTAAGAGGTCCTGGTGACGGCTGTGCTGTCTAGTGTGTCTGTGGTTTTTCTTGGGTTTCCCACAGACGTTGACAAGCATATGTCGGCACAGTTCCTATAGAAGTCGGCCCAGGACCCACGTTCCCCCAGGGCGTTAGTCCTGACGCTGCCCACCTCTGTGAGGCCGACAACGGCGGCTTTTCAGCAATACTACACTCTTAAAAATGAACTTCACCACATAGCACTCTCCTAGCCAACCATCATCCCGAATGACAACGTTCTCGCCCCTGATTTGTTGAAAACGGGAGGGGGAGCCTATTTTGTGCCGTGCATAATTGGCACAAAATAGGCTCCTCCTCCCGTTTTCAGCAAATCAGGGGCGCGAACGTTGTCATTCAGGATGATGGTTGGCTAGGAGAGTGCTATGTGGTGAAGTTCATTTTTAAGAGTGTAGACTCTTAAAAATGAACTTCACCACATAGCATGCTCCTAGCCAACCATCATCCCGAGTGACATCGTTCTCTCCCCTGATTTGTTGATAACGGGAGGCGTACGCCTTTTTGTGACACTTATGTTAATTGTCACAAAAAGGCGGACGCCTCCCGTTTTCAACAAATCAGGGGGAGAACGATGTCACTCGGGATGATGGTTGCCTAGGAGCGTGCTATGTGGTGAAGTGTAGTGTAGTGTAGTCCAATGCGACAACTGCCTCCGATACGGTCACGTGGCTGCTTGCTGCAGCCGGCGAAAAATGTGTCCAAACTGCGGTACCTGCCACGAGAACCCAGTGTGTCCAGAATCCGAACCGACTTGCGCTAATTGCCGAGGAAAGCATTCTGCCTCGTCCAGGGACTGCCCGTTGTTTAAGGAGCAAAGGCGCATCGCAAGGGAACGCTCACGCTCCAACAGCAGCTATAGAGAGGCAAAAGCCAAAGTCCGCCATGCAAAGCGGTCGAGTAAGCCAAAGACATACAGGCGTGGAATGTCCCCGTCCAAGCCAGGAAACCCAGGTGCCCGTCTGCCATCTAAAAGCCCCCACGCGTCTCCTCAGCAAGTCATCTGGGCGGACACTGACTTCCCCCCGCTGGAGCCCACAGTGGTCTCGGTGACGGAAGAGAGCCTGCCCCCACAGATACGTAAACGGAAGACTACGGGCCCTCCCACTTCCCCACGACCCCCAGCCATCTCCTCGCCTGCTTACCAAAAGGCGTTAAACCGGCCACAGGGTACAGATCTGCCCTTGGTCATCATTCAGCTACTCTTTGCTGCGTTGAAGGCCATTGTCTCAGCCGTCCCCGGATGTACCGTTCTAGCTGAAATCCAATGGATCCTACATCTGGAAACCGTGATTGCGCCCCTGCTCGTGTCTGCCAACCAGAGCTAAGTGCATCGTCACAACAACCCAACAATCGTTCTACATAGCAATTATGCCTGACAGAAGGAACACGAGGGTGTTCCTCCCCCACATCCTTCAATGGAACGCCAGAAGTCCCTCCCATAAACAAGCCGACCTTAAGCTCCTCCTGCGGAAGTCCGACTTCGACGTGCTGGCGATCCAAGAGAGTCTTTCCCGACCATCGTTCAAGATATCGCCATTTGTATCCTACCACGCCAAGGGCCACCAGGCCGACGGCATTCCGCGGGCTTCTCTTTTCGTCAAGCGGTCCATTGCCCAGGCAGAGATCAACTTGTCTGGGCTCTGCTCGTCAACCGAAGAATATGTTGGGTGTTCCCTGAAGTCTGGATCCAGATCGGTGTCGGTGGTTTCAGTGTACCACTGGGGCCAAGCCCAACCCTGTGTCGACACCCTAAAAGCGCTGCGTCTTGCCTGCCCTGGCCCTCTCATCATATGCGGGGACTTCAATGCGAGCCACAGTCTCTGGGGCAGTAGGAAAAACTGTAGAAGAGGGAATGCCCTTGCCGATTACCTTTCTACCAGCGACCTTGTGGTGCTTAACACTGGCTCGCCCACCTACATGAGACCTCCGCGCTACGTAAATGCCCTTGATCTCACCCTGGTTTCTCCTGATGTCACCCTAAAGTGGGAAGCCGAAGCGGACACATGGGGCTCGGACCATTTTCCTATTCTCTTTTCCCCGCCATATCGGAGTAGCGAAGCCAGGAGAACGAAAATTGTCACAAACTGGGCAAAATTTAGGCAGGGACTGACTGCAGCCACCACAGACAACTTGCTTGATGGTATTCAGAACTCCCTGGCGAACAGCTCAAAAACAATTTCGTATCCGGCCCGTAGACCTCCACCTGATCTTCATTATCTAAGTCTCCGCGCGGCACGTAGACGGGCACAAAGGAGGGCTCTGAGGACAGGTCTTCAAGCAGACTGGATCTCCTATAAGCGTGTCTCGGCTGCCCACAGACGATATAGCTTGAAGTTACGGCGGACTCAGTGGCGACAGTTCAGCGGGTCCCTCACTGCCCATACGCCGACCACTAGAGTCTGGAGCACCTTGAAAGCTATTGAAGGCCTTCCCGAACCCGTAAACCCGCTCGTCACGCTATCGGTCGCGTCTCGACGTGATCCGAAGGTCATAGCTGAAGACTTTGCCAGGGAATTAGCGCAGACCGCCAGTTCCAGTGATTGCCGCCCCACACTTCGCCAGTCACTCACCGACCCTTCTCCGGTGGACGACGATATCACCATGTCGGAACTGAAATACGCCATTCGTAGCCTCAAACGACGGAGCGCGGCTGGCCCAGATGGAATCCCCAATCAGGCACTAAAGAATCTGGGTGAAGAGCAGCTGGAGGCTCTCCTTCATCTCTACAATTCTGTCTGGACCTCTAGGGCCATACCGCCTGACTGGAAGCATGCTAGGGTGATTCCAGTCCTCAAGAAGGGTAGACCCCCCTCGCAGTTGTCCTCCTACCGTCCTATTGCTCTAACCTCATGTGTCGGCAAGCTATTGGGACGGATAATTCACAAGAGGCTGTGTTGGGTCCTGGAGCGCGACAATCACTTCCCCGAACACATTACAGCTTTTCGGAAGGGTTGGTCTGCATCTGACGCCATCGCTGAAGTGACTACATCGCTCAAAGAGGCAAGGGAGTCAAATGCATTTGCCCTCGCTCTGTTCCTTGATGTAAAGCAGGCCTACGACTCTGTCACTCACGCAGCATGTTTGGCTGCGATACAAGGTGCTTGTATCGAGGGCCGCCTGCTGAGATACCTCTGGGACTTTCTCTCTGCCCGTACGTTCGATGTGTGCGTCAATGGGCGCATGAGCTCAAAGAAAAAGTTCGAACGTGGGGTCCCACAGGGCAGTGTTCTCTCTCCTACTCTATTCAACCTGATCATGGCCGGTGTCCACCGCAGGATTCGCCCATCTCCGTATACCCTTCAGCTTACCATCTACGCGGACGATATCTGCCTCCGCGTTGTGGGAGACAACAAGGAGAAGCTTCGTGACACCGCCGAAATTGCATTGAACGGCCTCAGTGCGGCTCTTCTTGGAAGGGGACTTGTCGCATCTCCAGAAAAATCTCAATGCTTGGTTTGCATTCCCCGCCGAAAGTACGTGGGCAAGGGTTTCCCTAATCTCTCCATCAACAGCACCCCCATCCCAAGATGTGTGGTTTGTCGTTACCTTGGTGTCACCATTGACAGCTCTTTACGCTGGTCTAGGCTAGTAAGCCAAACGGTGTGTAAAGGCAAGAAGACTCTTAATTTACTCCGAAGGATCAGTGGCAAATCATGGGGCTGCAGTTCAAGTTCGCTGCTCACGCTACACAAAGCCCTCATTCTCTCGCGTATCCTGTACGTGTCGCCGTACGTGGATCTGGGACCTTCACAATGGCAGGCTCTTGAGCGGCTCCATCGGGCAGGGATAAGAACGGCGCTTGGAATACCCAGCTTTTCTGGAATTACCCAGACCTACCTGGAAGCCAAGGAAAAGCCTGTCAGTATCCACTCCGAGCTTAGGGGGCTCCGCCACTTAGACAACTTGGCCACGTCCAGAAGCAAGCACTCTCTTTTCTCTGCCCTCGTAAAAAGGTCACACACGTCTCTCGGCCGCTTAGCCAGCGTATACGCTACTAGTGCCCTGGCCCACAGTGAGCGATCGCCTCAACATCCTGCTGGGTTACCTTCAGTGCCATGGCGAGAGTTTGTACCGGGTGTAACGCTCGACGTTCCGGGCCTTCATAAAAAGAGGGAATGTAGCCCCCTGGTCGCTAGAACGGCGGCTGAGAACCTCATAACTGACGTCTACCACTCACATACTCTGGTATTCACTGATGGCTCTACTGACGTTCGTACCAAAAGTGCCACGTGTGCCTTCCACATCCCGTCAGTGAACGTGTCCTGGCAAGGGAGATCATCGCGTTACCCGATATCCTCCACGACTGCTGAGCTCCTGGCTCTCCTGCATGCAGCTGCTGCGGTCCAGGTACGAGGGTTTGCCAGAGCAGTCCTACTCACAGACTCGAGAAGCGCCCTATGGGACGTGATGAACCCCATGTGTGACAACATCTTAGCGCGAAGCATCAGAAGATCGTGCGCCCAACATAAACAAGCTGGAGGCGATATCGCCTTCCAATGGATACTGTCCCACGTCGGTGTCGGCGGCAACGAAAGGGCGGACCAGCTGGCGTCCTCGGCACACCTGGGCTGCAGCAATGTTTTGCCAACTCCGGACGACGCCGACAGGCAGATGTCTGTTCAGCTCCTTGTTGAACAGCGCCACCCTGGAATACGGGACATCATGCATCATAATCGCCCTCCTCTTCCCACGCAAAATCTTCCTCGAAGCATCCAGACCATGCTCCATAGGCTCCGCACTGGGTGCGCGTTCACCAATTCTCAGCTGTTCAAGATAGGCTCTAGGGGTGACGCCTGCTGTGGCAACTGTCAACAACGCGAAACAATCGACACATCCTGCGAGACTGCCGAGCATACCATTCTGCGCGCGAAACACATCTCCCTCGCTCCACCTCGGGCTCGCTAGCAGACATCCTCTACCCCGCTGGTTCTTCTGCCGAACGTTCCGCCAAAGCAAGAAACCTCATTCTCTTCCTGCTGAAGACAGGCCTTGCTGATCGACCCATCTAATACTGTACTCTCCCCGATGAACTCGTGCACCTCACCGCCATCCCCATCCTTCAACCTCCTCTATCCTCCATCCGTCCGTCCTTCCTTTGTGTTTTGTTTTGCTATGCGTTTTCCTTTTTTTTTTTTTTTGGTTATAGTCGTGACGACGCCCACTTCTGTGTGGCAAAACAACGGCGAGCCTATCCTGCCATCACCCCCCCCCCCTCATTTTTAAGAGTGTATCCCCACCCCGACCCATTCTTAAGAGTGATGAGCTTGTCAAACGTGTAAAATAGGCAGGAAGCTCGTGAAGCTTCTTACAACTTTTTCTCCCAGGTCTCCCTTGAAGTATTTGTAGTGAATAAAAACTTGATTTATTCGTTGGTTAATGTCCTACTAACATTCTTTATAATCTCGATGCATCGAAATCACTGTCATGGGTTTTCACCGGGAACTTAGCGATGCACTGCTGCTTCACACGCCCCTCATTACGCGTGCGCGGACTTTTTAGTGGAGGAGGAGAGACGGAAAAAGAATGTGTGGTTTGCACAACATCACCGAATCGGTACACTTGTGCGAACACCTAACCACTAACACTCAAGCTCAAATAAAATCATTTGTGTTTCTAATCTTAGGCCTTGCGATGACCTTTCAGAGAGGGCCTTACAAGAAGTCCCATAAGGAACGTGGAATGAGTTATGGCTACGGACACTGTCATGGCGAGGAGTGTTATTAATATCCATATGGATTTCTTCATTGAAGTGAGTATGAAAAGAAATATTTTATCACGCAACTAATCCGGTGTTACCAGCTTCGTGACAGTTTAAGGCGCCATTTTCGTCATTCTAAAAGCGTACATCTAGTCACGCATCAATGTTGATGGTTGATGTACAAAGAAGGAGATCGCTACGGCGAAGCTGGATGCTATATTATTGGAATGCAATAATAAACAAGAATATAAACGACGTTCAATAAAACTCCAACACCTCTATGCCAACTCCCTGCGGTCTCCAGGACACATCCTGTGCAAAGGTACAGATTGAGTGTCTAGCGGAGGATGTGTACAGAGTATGTGGCCTCTCACGTGGATTGCCTGCCGCTCTTTCTGTGCGTAGTTCATATTTCGGGTGATTTGCATCGCAAAATTCAGCGATGGATATTTTAACAACGTTTTAGAGTTTTTTAAACGTGGAATGACTTTCAACTAGGAGCATCTCCTCTACTGTTATGTCGCTTTTACGCGGACCCTCCTAATTAAACAGGTAATGATAAGACGGTAGACACCAGCATGAAGGTTAAAGCGGGGGAAAGAAAGGTAAAACAAGAGGCGGGGACACTTCATACTCTAAATGCACATGTCGCGCGCGCTTCTTTGCGAAAATCAAGTAGGCGGGACTAAAGCTTAATGTTCACTAATTTTTTTTTACTGTTTCTGTTGCGATACTGTGCATAGTTTTTGTTGGGTCTGTGGTTATCCGTGGAGGACTTCATATTCTTGTAAAAAAAAGTGAAGTTCTCTCGGCCATTTTCAAAGTACAATTGAAAAAACAAATTTCCCTGAATTAAAAATTTTCCAAAAGCCGTCTTAAATGTCGGCAAAAGTTTCTAGAAGGTAATTGCCGAAAGTCCCACGATCCTCCGGCGAGTGCGTCACCAGTTTATCATACTAGGTGAAACACCCTGTATTTCCACTTTAAAGGGTAAAGGCTGATTCACAATACAGCGTTTTACGGTTCCATACGTCGTCTTACGTGTACTTTCGTTCCTTCCTGAATGATGTTCCGTTGCAATCGTTCGCTGTCAGCGGACGTAACACGCAAGCGCAACCGTAAACGCAAGAGCGCGAATCAGGCACTGTTACAACTGAAACAGGCGCTTTTAGTGTGAAATCCCAGGCATCATTTTGCTTTCAAAGGAGCCTTGAGCTGGAGAAGACATTTTGATAACTGATATTTCGTCTCTTTTCAGCTACTGGGACGGGTTCCACACAGTTTTCTCACTTCTGACCACGGTTTCTGGTATCACGTGTTGAAGCACTCTTCCAAGCAAATACACATGCTCATTATAAGCATATCTATGTTATTAGGCATGTACATTCTGCTCTCTTCCCAAGCCAGCGTGGGCTCGTTACGCAGGATGGCTGCCTCGTCTTGCACAGCATAAAACACAACCATCCACCAGCCACTATACTCCATGCTGTAGTTTCATTCTCCTTTGCTCGACCACGATGACATGGCAATATGCCTACACGTATGGTTTAAGAAATTTACGGCGACAAATATGTGTGAGGATCAGTCGTGGCAAGTGAATAGTAACACAATGACTTGATGCATGCTGTAAACAAAGCACCCAGAAGCTGAAGGCTGGGCACAGAATAAATACATTCCAGCCTACATGTGACAATAGGTCACATGGGACTCTTCAAACTGGCTATCTACTTCCATGTGAAGACGGACGCAAAGAAGCCGACCCACGTGGGACGGAACTACAGCTTCTCGTACAGCATGGTAGCTACGTGTAATGTTAACACATTTCCGCATTGCGGCCTTCATGCACAGTCATTGGTCGGTTATTTGTTGGAACGAAATAAATCGCTGCTGGTGCTGTTGATATGCACGTACTGAGTTTCTTTAGAAGAGGATGTACCTTCTGGTCTTTCGGATGCAAACCTACATCAGAATCTTTGAACAGAAGGGACCAGGAGAAACTTCTCATTTATCAGGAGTTCCATTTACCCAGGGAATCTGGTGTAGGATATTAGACGCTGTCTTAGATTGCTTATAGAAGTGCACAAGTTGTAAACAACTCTTGTGCGCATTGCTGTTGCTGACATAGTTTATAGAAAGAGGAAATATTATTAAGATATACAGTCTTCGTTAGTGACATCTCGGAATCGCTTTGACTCTGGGTTATTTCTCACGATGCATCTTTATGAGCACAACTGGCGGACAAACCGGATTATTTCAGTGAGCAACCGCCACGTGACGCACTTATAATGAACTCTCCCTCGAAACCAGGGTGTAGAACCGAAACGTTTTTCGTTCCGGTTTTCGTTCCGGTTCTATCAGAAACGGTCCGGTACCGGTTCTGCTCCGGAGCAAAAAAAATAACGGTTCATATCGGTTTTAACCGGTTCCGCTTCTGGTGGACATATTCATTCCCAGAAAAAAAATCAATGCTGCAAAATGTAAACCCGTTTATATGCATACATCGTATTTAATATTAATAGGCAGCTGTGAAATTGGTAGCTCCCGGTTCCTGTATTGTGACTGTCTGATCAAATAGTCTTTTTCTTTTCTTGAAGCGCATGATACAGACGGACTTGTTTGTCATGATGTCATACGTAAAGTACTTTCTTGCTGGATTGTTGCGATCGCGTCCTATCCGAATGCCTGTTACTGCTTGCTCGCCAGCAAGCACTACCGCACGAGTACGGCGCAAATCGAGGAACACCTTCACTCACAAACGTGCTCGACGGCTCCGTTTTCGTTTCTTCGTGTCCTGTCCACAAAAGAGGCGAAACTTCGCACGCGCTTGCCTCGCGGATACGTACATGTATTCAACTTCGCTGCTCTCAAACAAGGGACACGTTACGCGAGATTACCGATAGAGAAGCCGTTTCGCAGCACCCTCGGGTCGCACATTGCTAGAGAGTCACAACCGGTCACATGTACATCTAAGTCTATGTGCGCGAACAATAAAACGTTACAAAGAGAGCCTAAGGGTCATAATATACCGACATATATTGCACCGTAACCGTAACCCTCGTAAAGTATCTATGACATGACTCCAGAACAAACGACGACAGTTTCATTTGCCTACTCGTAGTCCAAACCGGCGAAGTTTTTGATTGAACCGAAGACCGTTAAATAAAGTTTTCGGTTTCCCTCCTGAGCGAAAAAAACGTATACGGTTTCGATTCCGTTCCGGTTCGCACCAAAATAGCGTTCTTTTTTTTTCTGTTTTCGGTTCAGGTTTTCGATTCGCTCCGACACCCTGCTTGAAACCCTGGCAAAGAAGCTCGTGCGCTCTCTCTCACAGCCGTCCTTTCCACGCTTTCACGTGTTCGAAACAGATATTTTTCCTTCTGTCGTTCCGTCACTTCCCTAGTAGCATACATTGTTGCAGTGACGTTGAAGCAACATTGTAAATGTGGAACAACATTTTGCAACATCTGTTAACATTATTGTAATATTACCAAAAGTGGACCAACGTTACTATCTGTAACGTATCTGTTCCTGCACTCTTAAAAATGAACTTCACCGCATGGCACACTACTAGCCAACCATCATCTTGAGTGATATCGTTATCTGCCTTGATTTGTTGAGAACAGGAGACGTACGCCTTTTTGTGACACTTATGCTGTCCATAATTGTCACAAAAAGGCGTACCCTCCCATTTTCAACAAATCGGGGCAGATAACGATATCATTCGAGATCATGGCTGGCTAGTAGCGTGCTATACGGTTCATTTTTAAGAGTGCAGGAACAGATACGCCACTTTGAAGTCCTCAACACTCCTCTCCCACTTCCTTTTTTTTTGCTATAGTCGTGACGATGCCCACTTGAGTGCGGCCAACAACGGCAAGCTACCTCGACATCCCCCTCATTTTTAAGAGTGTGCAACGTTGCAGAACAATGTTTCACCAGTGTTGCTAGGGAACAGAGTCTGAACGTTCCTCAGTCACCTTCCAGCAACATTACTCATCCAAGCCCCTGACAGTACCCTATAATCGCGCAAAATTTTCAAGACGGTTGTGAAAATATCTCAAACATTGCGCGAACGTGGGTAATGCCCACTTGAAAATTTTGCGCCAGCAGCGATGCTGGAGAACATTTCCGCAACATTGAGACAACGTCCCTTCAATACAAATAAAACAAAGAGGGATTGTGTGTGTTATTCTGCTGCAGCATTGAGACAGCTTTACAGCCATAGTTTTCCAACAAAAATACATTATTAAAGGGGCGCAAAATAGGTCGACGAACATTCTCCAATTATTATGCCCAATGAAAGAACGTAGCTCGCGATATCCAAATATGAAATTCTTTTCCTTCTAGCGAGCGTCTTTAACATAAAACAATGCCATTCAAAGAGCATAAACCTCGTGAGTCTCTCCTTATCCTTAGGACCGGGTCACATCACCAAGTTCCAAAGTATAGCAACACCGAATCCTACACTCTTAAAAATGAACTTCACCACATAGCACGCTCCTAGCCAACAATCATCCCGAGTGACATCGTTCTCTCCCCCGATTTGTTGAAAACGGGAGGTGTACGCCTTTTTGTGACACTTATGTAGAAATGTTAATTTTCACAAAAAGGCGGACGCCTCCCGTTTTCAACAAATCAGGGGAGAGAACGATGTCACTCGGGATGATGGTTGGCTAGGAGCGTGCTATGTGGTGAAGTTCATTTTTAAGAGTGTAGGCGCTGAAGGTGGGGGAGATTTCGCTTTCCTAGCCAATGGCGGACCCCACTGAGAGAAGCTGCAGCTCGCGAGGGAACCGGTTGCGGGAGCATTGCGGTGTCCTGGTGGAGCAATACAGCACTGAAAACATAGTGCGCACGTGAAATGGAATATTGAGTGTTTTTGGTACAGTTTGAACTGGCTGCCTTAGATTGGACAACTGGGAATATGTTTACAATTGACCTCACTTCTCGATATTACAACGAAATTAATGTATAAACTGCTGATGAGGCGTGACGTCAAAATGACGTTCACTATTGTCGTCAGGACATCGCTGGGCGGGGCATGAGGGCGAAAGAGTGCAGTGAA
The DNA here is from genome assembly GCF_037126465.1 of Ornithodoros turicata. Classification (NCBI taxonomy): domain Eukaryota; kingdom Metazoa; phylum Arthropoda; class Arachnida; order Ixodida; family Argasidae; genus Ornithodoros; species Ornithodoros turicata. Next base: position 23,539,146 of record NC_088203.1, on the reverse strand, counting down.
TATACAGGATGTTTCACGAAAATCCCCCGGCTGAATAATTCGTGAACAGGTGTCGCTATCGAAGAAATTTCAGTTTTCTTAAAGATCCTTGGAACATCGGCCATGAACTGAGTAGTGAGCGGCTCATTTGCATACGCTCACTAATTAGATAAACGTCTTAACTTTTAACTTTTACTTCCCACGTTTACGGGACCTCTGTTTTACGCATCGGGACCTTCAGCGAAAAATATTGCAAGAGAAAAACTACATCGACACTTAGTGACTTTTTCGAGTAATTAATCGGTTTCGGTTTACATATTTCTTGCGCGGAGCAGTGCACCAATGCGCTCTTTGGATCAGCTATCCGACTGTCAATTTCGTGTTCATCCGCCTGGTTGACACACGGGGGTGACGGAAGATAAGAACAACCGTAATACCGCAGGAGACCACTTTGGTGTTCCCTCTCCTTCTCTACACCCTTAAAATGAATTTCACCACATAGCACTATTCTGGCCAAACATCAGACTATACTCTAGAGATCTGGCCTAGGATTTTCCCTCTCCCTCGCGCGCTCCGCCCACCCGGAGCGCGCCAATGGGAGGACGCGTGGGCGGAGTCGACTTTCATTGCCATCTGGGGGCAGAGGCTCGAACGTAGACGGAGACGTGCTTTTCGCGATGAGATGGCGCTGCTCGATCTGTGGACCTAAAACGCGCGTTCCTTGGGACCACGAAAATGGTCGGCGAAGTACTGCGTCTGAGCGATGCTCGCGTTTGTCTGTTTGTTTGTTTTTGCTTTTAATGAACGTTTTATGATGGCTTGTTTTTGCTTTTAATAAACGCTTCATGATCGGCGTTTCTGAGCGATGCCCGCGTTTGTTTGTTTGTTTTTGCTTTTAATCAACGTTTTATGATGGCTTGTTTTTGCTTTTAATAAACGCTTCATGATCGGCGTCTCTGAGCGATGCCCGCGTTTGTTTGTTTGTTTTTGTGCGTACGTTTAGGTAATGCCGACAGCAGACTCTGGTTCTTTTCCCCCTTTTACTGAACATGATGACACTCGTTGTTACAGAAGGACTTTGACGAGACGCCCAGGCCGTTTCTGTGAGTATGTTGGGTAATGCTGGCTAATGACGACAGAAAACTACTGTTTTGGTGGTTTCTTTCATTAAACTTTGGTGGCACCGTACCGCTGTCAATCGACTGGGCGCGCATCATCTTTCTATGTGAAACCAGGAGACGCATGCAACTGACCACAGCGGGCTGCGAAATTAATGCACATGCCATTTATTGCAAGGAACTGCATGGACAGGCTTTTGTTGGCGATGACAACAGTACATGGGGTTGAGGGCTGTCCTCTGAAACCCTGTTGTCAGGGAAGGCACACGCCGAAGAACGCCCTACTATCAACCAAACACGGGCGCAACGATTCCGCGGACGTCTTATCAAGATCATTCTAACAACGCGTGTTCCATATGTTTAATAAAGCAAACAAACGCGGGCATCGCCCAAGGACGCCGATCATGAAGCGTTTATTAAAAGCAAAAACAAGCCATCATAAAACGTTCATTAAAAGCAAAAACAAACAAACAAACAAACGCGGGCATCGCTCAGAGACGCCGATCATGAAGCGTTTATTAAAAGCAAAAACAAGCCATCATAAAACGTTCATTAAAAGCAAAAACAAACAAACAGACAAACGCGAGCATCGCTCAGACGCAGTACTTATCGCCGACCATTTTCGTGGTCCCAAGGAACGCGCGTCCCTAGATTCAGAGATCGAGCAGCGCAATCTATGGAACACGGGCCAACTCAGGGCCATGGTGAATGGAACGACCCAGTGGACGTAGCATCGCGAAAAGCACGTCTCCGTCTACGTTCGAACCTCTGCCCCCAGATGGCAATGAAAGTCGACTTCATCCAGAGCCGTATATTAAAAGGGAGTCTGGCCATTGGGAGGAGTCACAAAAAGAGGCTCGACCTGTCAATCACAGTTTCGCTCCTCTGATTGGGTTGCTTTTTACCAAGGGGGTCGCCATGACACCTTACTGCCACCCAAAATGGCGACGAAAACAAACAGTGGTGAAGCGGAGATTTCGCGACAAAAAATTTTCACGGACTACTCTGGTTTTACGCTGCAAATGTACATTTTCATATACGTTTCTTGGAAATCAGTTTCAACGTACGCTCATCCATCGATATCTAACTGAAAATAATACGTTTTGTCGCCGGTGTTAGACCTAGGGCCTAGTGAAGACGGCGATCACAACGAAATCACAACGAAAACGGCGCTGTGCTGTACAATCTTATATTTAATTGCTGGATTTCATGGATATAAACATTCTTGCCTCTTATATTCCAACTATTCATGTAGATTTGTTTAAAAATCATACCGACAACAGAATGTGTCCCGGCAGGTAGTTCCACCGGCAGCGGTACAACGACGGAAGCAGACGACAATTCCCGACGTGCCGTACGCTCCCTAGGTGGCGCTCATCAAATTTGCACCAACAATCCACTACTTTTGCAGATTGCGAGAGGTATCCATTTCAATCCCATCCAATCCACTTGCCACCCAAAATGGCGTTGCCCATGTTGGATAAGGGGGCAAATAGTGAGGATAGGCTGATTGATAGCGCCCCATATTTCAAGACTTCATTGGTCGGAAAGCTGAAAAAGTGGGTGGAGCTTCAGGTATAGGCATGACCCATTAATGGCCAGACTCCCTTTTAATATACGGCTCTGACTTCATCCAGGGACTTTAACTCCGCCCACGCGTCCTCCCATTGGCGCGCTCCGGGTGAGCGGGGCGCGCGAGGGAGAGGGAAAATCCTAGGCCAGTTCTCTAGAGAATAGTCAAACATCATGCCGCATGACAACGTTCTCTCATTGGATTTGATAAGTATGGGAGGCGTACGCCTTTCTTCTTCTTCTTTTCTTTTTGTACCAATGATGCCGTACATAAGGACAAAAAGAAAGACTCCGCCTCCTGTCTTCAACAAATCGGGCGAGACCGTTGTCATTCGATATGACGGTTGGCTAGGGGCGTGCTATGTGATGTAGTTTATTGTTAAGAGTGTACCGACTAGTTCACACGCTCGTGGCGCATTCGTTATCATCCATGATAACAGCATGCTATCTCACCTACGGAACGACAGAACCGGCAGTGCTGTTTACCAGTCGCTGTGAGACGGCATATCAAAGCGTCTCTTCCTAATCTTCCGTCAACCCGTGTGTCACCCATGCGAATGAACACGAAATTGACAGCCGGTTAACTGATCCAAAGAGCGCATTGGCGCACTGCTCAGCGCAAGAAATATGTAAACCGAAACCGATTAATTACTCGAAAAAATCACTAAGTGTCGACGCGTTTTTTCTTTCTTTGAATATTTTTCGCTGAAGGTCCCGATGCGTAAAACAGAAGTTCCGTAAGCGTGCGAAGTAAAAGTTAAAAGTTACGATGTTTTTCTAATTAATGAGCGTATTGAAATGACCTGCTCACTACTCAGTTCATGGCCTTTATTATCTCTTTACCGTCTTTACCAAACAGAAGTTTCTTGGCTAGCGCCACCTGTTCACGAATTATTCAGCCGGGGGATTTTCGTGGAACACCCTGTATATTCAGTTGGATTGGAGCCATTATTTACTTTTTGCGACAACTATTTTTGAAAACGTTCACCGTTGGAAACGTATCACAGTGCATTAAAAAAAGTGCGCGTCGTACACGTGTTTATTGCCCGTTTAGGGCAACATTTGGGTTATGTTTCCGCAACGTAGAGACAATTGCAGCCATATTTAACCAACACAAATACAATGTGGAGGCAGCATTTGCGTTGTATTTTTGCAACATTTAGGACAGCGTTACAGCGATGGTTCTTGGAAAAGAAATACAACATTTCAGGCAACATATTCATAATGTGTCCAGGTTTTGTGAGGGGTCTCGTGCATTCCTCTCAGTTACTATCCCAGTAGCACAAGCCTGACTTAAAAACATGGTACTTGACAGAAAGAGATGCTAGGAACGTCGTTCGGTATAGCAGGGAAGGGTAACGGTAATGGTAACGGAAACAGAAACGGTATATTACCGAAATTGGAGATGGTAACGATAACGGAAACGCGTACCACTGTCCTCCATTACCGGAAACAGAAACGGAAACGAAAATTATCGTCCAGTATTGAATTCGGGAAATGGCTGTTACTGTTGTGCGATAACATTTCAGTGACTTTTCATTTTATTTTTGTATTTTTATGGCTCTATTCCCTGTAATGCTCTAAATACTACAAGACAGCATGGAAACACGACAGCAATATTGGATATCGAGGGTGCATCACTCGCTTACTTACTCGTGACATTCCCTACCTACATGACATCAAGGCATGAGACTCACACAACACAGACTCCACGCACTTTACTCCACCATAGCACGAGGATGACAGCATATGATTTTTTATTTTATTTTTATTTTTTACTTTCTTCATTTCACCATGGCTATGGCAGTAGTGTTTACTACTGGGAGCGTCCGCCTATATGAATGCGACATTGGATAAAGGTTACGCTCATATTGGGTTGCTGGACTCAGAGTGACTGAAGACATGTTGATACACTTCTTTAAAAATCCTGCAAGATGGGCGCATCCCAACGACGTAAAATTACTTGTGTAGTGTGTACGACATCGAAGCAGCACTTGGGCAAAACAGGGTGCTGACAGAGCCGGACGGGCTGTCCGCCCGCAGCTCTGTAACAGCCGTTCCATTACCGCAAACAGTAACGGAAACGTAACGGAAACGAAATTAAAAGCTGGTATCAGAAACAGATAACGGAAACGAAAATATAGCAGTAACGAAAATGGAAACGGTAACGGAAAATACCTCCGTTATCCCTCCCTGTTCCTGAGTCGTAGATACATGGGTTAATTGCAAGGATGTATCATCGTCACCGTTACAAATGCTTTACGCCGCAATACACTTAATCAAAGTACCCCAACAGTTTTGTGTTTCAGTATATGCTCTACCCAGTGGGACGCGCAGGCGGCATCCTCCGCAGAATCTACCTCCATAGGTAGCTCGCCTGCTTGATCACCATACGGGGTTTCCCCACCTCCAGTCAGGCGGGAGAGGCACGGCACTTATGAAGTCACGCATCGAAAAATGTGTACATACGGTGCCGCATTGTTGTTGCAGTGTTGTGTACACGTTGCTCGAGTGTTCCAAATGAATGTTGCAAATGAAGTTAAAGTTGTGGACATTAGTGACATTTGGGGAATGTCTCAGTATGACATTGGTGAAATGTTGCCATACCATTCAGTGCTTCCTGGGGTGTGTTCAACAAACATGGATGTAACGCTTTACAATGTTGTAGGAACATTGTATAACGATGAAAGTTGAAAGTCACTGAAAAGGTTAGCCAGCTGTAGGAGTCGAACCCACATCTTCTGGATTGCCGGTCCAGGGCTCTACCAATTGATCTAAGCTAACACGCCTTCTCAGCGACTTCCAGGGTGCGTCATCTGAAGGGACAAACCAGCCACTCTCTCTCACTCATCCTCCTTTCACTCTTACATTTCTGCTCCCTTATACACACATTCATACGACGGGATCGAGGCAGGCGGCAACTGTTGAACATGAGAGAACTGATGTTCTGAGGCTGGAAACAACATAGAAGGGACAAATACATACAAAGCCTCATCGTTAATTTCTTAGGCAAATTGAGGCTTTGTATGTATTTGTCCCTTCTATGTTGTTCCAGCCTCAGAACATCAGTTCTCTCATGTTCAACATTGTACAACTGTTGCCTAGATGTTGTGTTGTGCTAAATAAATATGGCTGTAACACTGTCATAATGTAGCGAAAACATTACCTAAATGTTGCCACAATATTGTGTGTGCGTTGAAGAATATTGCTGTAACGGTGTCACAATATTGTGGAAACATGACGGAAATGTTGCATCAATGTCGTATTTCTGTTGGGGAAACATAGTTCTAGTGCTGTCACAATGTTGCTGCAACCGGTTTTCAAGAGGACAATAGCCACGTTTCTGCAACGTTTGAGTGAAATACTACCACGACGTTCCGGCAACAAATTGTTCTACTAGGGTTGAGGTGACGGAAATTGAACTCTGAACTGCTTGGATATCTTAAGGTGGCTCATAGGCAAAGCACGCTCTGAAAGCCGATACCCAAAACTGATCGGCTTATACTGAGGACGCACCACTAGCCGGTTTCTACGCCAAGGCTTTTATCCTACAGCCTGGCTAACCTTTTCAATGACTTCCATCTTTCATTGTTAATTTCTTAGGCACTTGAGGCTTTGTATGTGTTTGTCTTTTCTATGTGTTCCAGCATCAGAACATCAGTTCTCTCATGTTCAAGGCTTTTAGGTTTGTCAAATTCAATCCGAGAAGTGTTGAACGGTGTCTAGGTAACCACTTGATGACATACGATGTGTGTAATGACCTATGGTATATACAGTACATGAATCGTCCACTGATACACGAACTTCGCATTGCACCGGCCATGGACCGAGTGACTGGGAAGTGAGACCTGAGGACCACAATTGCGTATCATATGGAATATGAGTTGTGTTCTTGCTTGCCTGACATAGAACTCCTAACGAAAGGAAAGTTAGGTAGCAAGCGAGCTGGTGGTGGCGATCCATGACTTGAAAACCCGAGACGAGGTAGGGACGAAAACAGACACGCAAACACGGGCTCAAACTCAGCTCAGAACTCCTGTTCCAAAGTATAGTGCGCTAGAAAGTGCATAGTGCCTTCTATTGCTTCTTCATGTGTGAAGTCACTGCTTTCAGGCCAGGCGCACAAGACAGACAAACTTTATCAGAAACTTCACCCGTTAAGGATGGCGATGTGAATAATCACACGAACAATCTTATAGAGAAGGTGATGCTGGTGGTGATGGAACGTCCCAGCGGGTAGATGTGCGTGGCCTCACGCTGGGACAGTGCCGGTATAACTCTGCCCCAAGTACAAGATTTTATAGCGCATCTTCATGGCGTCCGCGTTTTTTTCGAAGATAGATATAATCAAAGCCCACGACCAGATTCCGGTCAACCCACCTGACATCCCGCGCACGCGCACGCGCGCCGATGAGCAATCTCTATATTCGTAACCATCATCACTCGTTTAAAGCATATATGGATCACCATTTGGACTTCTTGGATTTGGACTCTGGATTCCCGAAGCAAGACACACACAACGTGTATTGAGGACATTTTGCTGTTGGCCATTGGTGCCGCCTGTGCTTGGAATGTTTTTGCCCCCACCATTTCGCCATTAACATTACAATGATTTCCTTTGAAACTAATCTCTTTTGTCGCCTTGACGTAGGTAGCTTGCATGTCTACAGATAGATAGCTGACCCAATTTGTAGTACAGCAAATTAAGAACGCTGAATTTAATGTGCTTTTTCCAGAAAGGAATTCGAAGTAAGTACAGTCCCTTTTAAAAAGTAAGTCAATTTTACTTCTGCGTAGCGCCTATCCGGACAAACGTGCACTTGTCCTTACACTGCACCGTTGCGCTGCGTCTAGAAAAAAGTGGTAGCTTCGAAGCACGCATTTGTGTTACACGCATTATTTTTCGTCCTGTTTTACACCACAAATAAAGAAACACAAATCATACAGTCGTTGCTACCCCTCTGTGTTCCTGATTCTTTTAAAGCAAGGAATGCGCAGCTTTGGATACTAGATATCTGTCCTCGAAAATAACTAATAACAGCGTTCTGCTACGTAGGTGCAGTGGACTCCCGAAATCGCGTGCTGAAACGAGAAAGATAAGAGCTAGCCCATTCACGAGTTCGCGGACGGCGTTTCGTCGAAATCTGCCGGGGGTGTCTATTTTAAGCGATAAGCAAAGCCACGCTAATTAACATTGAGCTAATGCGAATAGTTGTGCGTCATGTAAATCACTAGGTGCGGAATGAATGTTCTGATACAAAATGACGCCGAAAAAAATGTTCCGGGAGAGGAGCTAAGGGCAACCGTTTGCGATAAAAAAAGCATGGTCGATCCATTGGTGGATCGGACGGAAATGCGTTAGCATTAAAACTTCAATACCCTTAACCCCCTATCCCTACAACGACCCTTCACGAATGTTACACAACCCTTCACACGACCCTACGCAGCGCTAAGGAAAGACAGCATCCGCCGCCAAACGAGCCTGTTAGGGGCTCCCTCCGACTCAGCTGGCAGCGCAGTCTCTGCCTACTTTCGTCGGTGCTCCTACACTGTTAAAACGGAACTTCACCACATAGCACGATCTTAGCCAACCATCATTCCGAATGATATCATTCTGTGTATTGATTTGTTGAAAATGGGAGGAGGCGCCTATCTGGGACAGATTATCTTGTCCCAGATAGGCGCCTCCCCCCTGTTTTGAACAAATCATGACACAGAATGATATCATTCGGAATGATGGTTGGCTATGAGCGTGCTATGTGGTGATGTTCTGTTTTAACAGTGTACGCACAACTTTCATAATCCACGGCGCGACCACGCTGACACGCCCGAACCTGTCGACCGCCATAGCTGCAGTGGACAGTGCGCAGCGTCGGGCGTTCTCCACGCAACTCTCCCCCTCTCCACTCACCGCGCATGCGCGCCGCGCTGTGGCTACAGGTAGGCCACGCCGTGATTTTTGCGTACCGAGGACTCTAACGCATTAAAAGAGTGTTCGCAGAACGCATTGTGTTTGCGATAACGGTTTCAGAAGCATGATAAGCCAATCCTGCTGTTTATTTGAATTGCCAAACTAGGATTTGATTGGTCCCTTTACCAATCAGCTTGCGCGGACTTTCCCAGGGCTGGAGCTGCGGGCTTAGGTCCAACGCTATATACTAATGCTGCTCCTTATTTTTAGTTTTAGCACGGTCCCTTGATAACTTCCTGGTCACGCAGCTTCTCCATGACTCTATTTGGGAAGCTTTGCCCAGGGACCAGAGCGGCAGTGCGGAGGCGCTGCCATCGGAACCCGGGAAGGAAACGCCTGCGTCTCCCATTGCAGGACACGTGTTTCGGCGGTTGTCGCGTGGTAACTGTGTGCTACCAGCATGCCAGAAACATGCTGCGTTACGAAATGTCGCTCTGGGAATCCAGGAGGTGGCAAGGTATCCATGTACGCGTTTCTTGCAGGTCCTGACAAGCGTGAGAAGTGGAAACATGCCATTCCTCGCATTGAAGGTAGGTGTAGCGCCCTTGGTGGCCAGGCTAGAAAGGAAGGACGAAGAATAAATGAGCGCACCCCAGTTCATTCCTGGCAGCCGCTCAGCACGGACTCTTGTTGTGTCCCGCTAGTTCTACATATTTGGTGACCCGAACTCAGCGCACCTCATGAGCGAACCTCAGACCCCCCAGACCGCTCACGGAGACGGAGTTAGCACTCACGATGGAGGTTCCGGCACGACATCGTCCACTCCAGCTCCGACAATTTCCACGGCTACGACCCTACGACTCCCGTCGTTTTGAATCAAGAATCCAAAGACCTGGTTTCGACAAGTCGAAGCGCTCTTCCAGGCCCGTCGCATCCAGAACCAGATGACGAAGTACTGTGAAGTGCAGCCGCTTATCCCCCCGGAGCTCATCGACGACATTGATGACGTTCTTTCGTCGATACGGCCTGACAACGCGTATGATATATTGAAATCTGCCATTGTCTCGCGCACGACGGTTTCGGAGCGAGCGAGGATACAGCAGCTCCTTACAACTGAGGAGCTTGGTGACCGCCGTCCGTCGCAGCTCCTGCATCGTATAAGACAGCTCCTGGGAGATCGATCAGACGACCACTCCGCGATCCTCCGCGAGCTCTTCCTCAACCGACTTCCGCAAGATGTACGACTCATCTTGGCTGGGAACGACTATGTTGCCTTAGACCGTTTGGCCGACCTCGCTGACCGCATCACAGATTATGCTTCAGCCGGCGTGGCAACAGTGCGTTCCCCTACCGCCGCGCCGCCTCCGGCGACTAGCGAACTGGAAGGTGCCATTGCCCGTTTGGCGGGGGAGATGGAAAAATGTCAACGCAACTCGCTGATCTGCAAGCAAGTCTTCACGGCTAAACTCGGAGGCCCCGATCGAGCAGTCGCCGACGCCCCTGCGCATCGTCGCAGCAGCGTACCCAGAGCCCCAGTACTGCTGGTATCAACGACGCTTCAAACACCGTTCCACGCGTTGCCAAGCCTCCTGCAGTTGGCAGGAAAACTCTACGGCCGGTCAGTAAGGGCGGCAACCGACCAAGGCCCCCGACCTGTCCGCCTTCTGTATGTCAGTGATCGAATCGGAAACCACCGTTTTCTTGTGGACACTGGCGCACAAGTCAGCGTTATACCCGCAAAACCTTCCGACAAGAAAGTTCGTCCGGGTCTCACGCCAGCACTGCAAGCTGCGAACAGGTCCACCATAAGCACATACGGTCTACGTTCCCTCACTCTCGTTATCGGCTTACGCAGGACGTTCAGGACGTGGAGCACCCGATTCTTGGGGCAGATTTCTTACATTTCCACAATCTCGACGTCAGCATAAGGCAGCGCCGCCTGCGGGACACTATCACGAACCTCGTTACTGTCGCTTCCGTCTCTAGAGCACAGTCTGCTGGTATTTGCACATTTATACAAACTTCACGCTATGCAAGATCTTGGTGTCATTCCCGGAACTCGTGAAGCCGTGCAACCTTTCCGCACCAGTGAAACATAATATCACGCACCGCGTCGTGACAGCAGGTCCACCGGTCATGGCACGCTTCCGACGTCTTTCCGGCGAACGCCTGGCCATAGCTCGTCGTGAATTTGAGCACATGCTGGCCCTGGGAATTATACGACCGTCCGCCAGTAATTGGGCTTCGCCACTATATATGGTTCCCAAGAAGGAGGCCAATGACTAGTGGCCATGTGGTGACTACAGAGCCCTGAATGCGAGCACAATCCCCGATCGATATCTTCTACGCTCGTAGTATCAATGCATATTTTCACATATCCCATAGATACTGTAGTTTTACACGTAACACATAATTTTATTGCCATTCATGATTTTTCCACCACCTACCACACATTCATGATTTTTCTGAGCTATTAGCGGGAGCTACTACGTTTCCCAAGGTGGACTTAGTTAAAGCCTACCATCAGATCCCGATGGAGGCTGAGCATATCCCGAAGACTGCCATCACAACTCCCTTTGGATTGTTTGAGTACGTCCGAATGCCATTTGGCCTGCGGAACTCTGCTCAAACTTTCCAGCGTTTCATCAACGAAGTAACCCGCGGACTGGACTTTGTGGTAGCCTACATTGACGACCTCCTTGTCTTCAGCTCATCCCCCGAGCAGCGCGAACACCATTTACGCCAACTCTTCAGTCGACTCCAAGAAAATGGCCTTGTTGTCAATGCACAAAAGTGCACATTCGGAGTGTCGGAACTCGAATTTCTCGGCCATCACATCCCCGCCGCAGGTATCCGCCCTCTGAACCACAAGGTCAAAGCCGTCACAGACTTTCCCAGACCCACTACTGTTCGGCAGCTCCGCCGTTTCCTCGGCCTTATCAATTTCCACCGCCGTTTTATCGCCAATTGCGCAGACATCCCTCGGCCTCTCACCGACTTTCTCAGAGCAAAAGCAAAGCCATCGGCAGCCATCCCCTGGCCGGAGACTGGGGACGCTGCTTTTGCAACTGTCAAGCAGGCGCTCGCGGATGCCGCTGTGCTCGTTCATCCGCAACACGATGCGCCCACCCGGCTCATGGTCGACGCTTCAGGATCCGCTGTCGGCGCTGTGCTACAGCAGTGTACATCCGACATATGGCACCCAGTGGCGTACTTCTCCCAACGGCTTAACAATGCCCAGACCAGATACAGCGTTTTCGGCCGGGAGCTTCTCGCAATATATGCAGCAGTCCACCACTTCCGTCACTTCCTCGAGGGCCGGACCTGTCACATCTTAACGGACCACAAGCCCCTTGCATTTGTGTTCCGGAATAACCGAAATGACTATCTGCCACGAGAAACTCGGCACCTCGCCTACATTTCGGAGTTCACAACCGATATCCGACATGTCCATGGTGTCGATAACAGCGCCGCGGATGCTTTATCTAGAATCGATAACATCACTGCGCCTTGCCCGATAAGCCTTGAGGACATCGCCGCAGCCCAACTGGATGATTTCGAGGTCCGCGAGCTCCAAGCTGCCCCTCAGACATCGCTTACTCTTTGTCTTGTCCCCATACCGTCGACGACGATGTCTGTGCTTTGTGACACAACTACAGGCACAAACCACCCATTTATTCCTGTCGCACTCCGCAGGAAGATTTTCGACGCTGCCCATAATCTGGTCCACCCTGGTGTCCGCGCTTCTCAGAAGCTTCTCACGGCACGATACGTTTGGCCAGGCATCCATAAAGACGTACAGCGATGGGTGAGAACGTGCGTCTCCTGCCAGCGCTCGAAAGTTGGGCGGCACACGAAAACCCAGTTGCACACCTTCCTTCCGCCGCGAGCCAGATTCGACCACGTCCATGTCGATATAGTCGGCCCACTACCCACATCCCACGGTTACAAGTACATCCTGACTTGTGCGGATCGGTATACAAGGTGGCCCGAGGCTGTTCCCTTAGCAGATATATCAGCCCAAACCGTCGCCGAAGCCTTCGTGACCACATGGGTAGCACGGTTCGGCTGTCCATCCACTGTCACAACGGACCGGGGTCCACAGTTCCGTTGTGCCCTCTTCTCAGCCCTCACCAGCCTCCTCGGAGCGCACCATATCCAGACAACCGCCTATCACCCAGCGGCGAATGGTTTGGTTGAGCACCTGCACCGCCAGTTGAAAGTAGCCCTCACTGCGAAACCCTCCCGATTACGCTGGGCCCAACATCTTCCTTTTGCGTTGCTCGGCATGCGCGTCGCTGTCAAGCAGGACCTCCGGTGCGCACCAGCCGAGCTCGTTTATGGTTCCCCTCTACGCCGTCCTGGAGACTTCCTCACCCCAAGCGCCGATCAACCGCACCCGTCCCCCAGTGACTACGTTCGGGACCTAAAGGAGTTATTCCGACACGTCACTCCCGTCCCTCCTCGCATGCCCATACGCCACACAGTCTTCGTTAGCCAGGACCTAAGCACGGCGACGCATGTTTTCATCAGAAACGAACGTGCGAAGCCCTCGCTGACGCCGTCTTACTCCGGTCCCTATTCCGTCCTATCCAGGACACCCAAGACGGACACCGTCTCCCTCGATCGAGTCAAGCCCGCCTACATAGCATCCTGCCTCCCGTCGTCCACTTCCCTTACCCTCGACAGCTCCTTTCCACATCAGGGCTCACCAACCAAACGTGTCACTTGGGCTTTAGGTACGTCGACCGTTCCTTTTAAGTACGGTCTGGGGGGCAGCCCTGTAGCGCCCTTGGTGGCCAGGCTAGAAAGGAAGGATGAAGAATAAATGAGCGCGCCCCAGTTGATTCCTGGCAGCCGCTCAGCACGGACTGTTGTTCTGTCCCGCTAGTTCTACAGTAGGCACTTCAGGGGGGGGGGGGGGTATATATTTATAGGCACTTCAGTTTTGACTCTCCTCGCACATGTTTCTGCGAGAAGCACTTTGACCACAGCGACGTCGTGTGTTACGACGAACTCATCATCAACGGCGATAAAGTGCTGCACAAGCGTGGAAAGCCAAAGCTTGGAGAAAATTCAGTGCCGCGCATATTCGACGGCTGCCGTCGTATCTGAGCACGCCGAAACCGCGAAGCCGTTCCGAGCCCAGGAAAACGGCCCAGTAAAAAGAAAGCGTGCGCCGTTGACACCAACAACGAACTCTGTGCTTTTATGGATAGAATCTTAAAGAAAAATTGCTCCAGCAACTGAGGCTTTTGAGCTGATTTGGCTCCCAGGCATGGTAACTGGTGCAATAATCGTGTAATCGCCGTCGATCAATCGCGTCAAATACTAAGTGGTCATGTAACTGTCTGCGATTAACTGGAGAAAGTCCTCTACGCGCTAAATGAAGTACGCATTATTAAAGTTGCTTAGCATGGCAGGATAAAATGCTGCTCGAGATTGCTTCACGGAAGCATGTCGGACACATGGCGGTGCCTTTCAGTCTCGGAAAAGAAATGAGGTCGACACGAGATGATTAAAACAAGAGATGAACGACATGGACATAGCGGCTAAATTTCGTGACATGTCTGAGTCAGTCGAGATCCTTTTAGAAACTATACTTTGGTCTTAATCAGCTTCGCTGCAACAATTGAGAGTAATACCCATGTTACACGGGCAGTCTTAACCGGTTAAGCTAACCGAGGTTACGCGTAACTACGGTTTGCCGCAGTTACACGGCGAACGCAACCGCACTTACCCGATTAGCCGCGGTTAGCGTAAACCTCACTTGGCAAGCTCGGTTTGTGCTGGGTAACCGACAATATGGCAGTATCCGTCCCGACCGTATGTGAATCCGATTCCTCTTCCCAAAATCATATGAATTGACATGTCGCAACGACAGAAGCATTGATACGCGTTGATACGCGGAACACCGCATACCACGCACCACGAGCGCGCTATGCGGTGAAGTTCATTTTTAACAGTGTATCTCTACATATTTTGCTATGACACAAATATACACGGTAGTCTACCAACCACACTCTTAAAAATGAACTTCACCGCATATCACGCTCCTAGCCAAGCATCATCTCGAATGATACCGTTGTCTGCCCTTATATGTTGAAAGCGAGGGGCTTACGCCTTTTTTGTGACACTTATGCTGTTCATAATTGTCACAAAAAAGGCATACGCCTCCCGCTTTCAACAAATAAGGGCAGATAACGATATCATTCGAGATGACGGTTGGCTAGGGGCGTGCAATGCAGTGAAGTTCATTTTTAAGAGTGCATATATAACACCCTTTTGGAGAGTACAATTACGCTCAAAAGGGTGTCTCCTCACTCCCTCAAGGGAGTAGCATAACACCTTCTCCCTGTCGGGGAGTAATATTACTCTCCAGTAGGGAGAAAGGTGTTATGCTACTCCCTTGAGGGAGTGAGGAGACACCCTTTTGAGCGTAACCGTACTCTCCAAAAGGGTGTTATATATGTGGCAAAAAAAGGAGTTAAAGTACACTCTTTTTTTAAGTGTGTGTCACAAAAAAGGCGTACGCCTCACCCGTTTTCAACAAATAAGGGCAGATAACGATATCATTCGATATGATGGTTCGCTACGAACGTGCTATGCGGTGAAGTTCATTTCTAAGAGTGCATGATAGAAATTCATAGTAAAAAACGTACGCCCCGGGGAGACATGCGGCAAAGAGATTTTTTTCTGCCAATAACTTTTGCCACATATTGGTAACATTTTTATTTAATTTAAATTGACGGAAAGTTAATTTCTTGAATTGAACTCCGAAATATCCCAAGGCAACCTAACGTTTTCTTTGCGGACATGGGTTCCCCGTGATCATTTTACTCAGTATAGCACATAATCCCACTCGTAATGCAATGGCAATGGCCGAAATTCGCAAAGCTGCGAAGAAAGGCGGTTACATCGACACGCCACACGAGGGGGGGAATGGGTTACAAGCCGTCGGGTGACCTCATTTTTTATAAGATAGTTCTGATTCCCGCACTCACTGCGCGTGTTTGTTCCGTGGGTAAGGCTTGTAAACTTTCCCCCTCGTGTGGCGTGCCAATGTAACCTCCTTTCTTCGCAGCTTTGCGCTCAAGCTACGAGCCGTCAAAAAAGACGCGGAGCCAAGGGCTCATTTCCACGGATTTTCGGCGAATTTATTTCAGCAATTGCCATTGCATTACGAGTGGGATTATGTGCTATGCTGAGTAAAATGACCACGGGGAACCCATTTCTGCAAAGAAAACGTGAGGTTGCCTTGGGAAATTTCGGAGTTCAATTGAAGAAATTAACTTTCCGTCAATTGAAATGAAATAAAAATGTTAACACTATGTGGCAAAAGTTATTGGCAGAAAAAAATCCCTTGACCGCATGTCTCTCCGGGGCCTACGTTTTTTACTATGAATTTCTATCATCGGGACCACCCTGTATGAAGCAACAAATGTACTCTCTACTTTATTATGGTTATTAGTCAACACTGCCAAGAATGTGGGAACACAGTCTTGTACCACCTACACCCTTCAAAGTGACCTTCACACACAATACGTTGTATTCAACATGAGTCAACAAGAGTCCATAATGATGTCCTCTCCTTCCCCCATTGGCTGAAAAAATGTTTCTACGACTTTGCATAAGGGGAAGTTGGTACAAGAAATGTGCACGTTTCATTTTTGAGCAAATCAGTATTCAGAGCGTTACCATACTGTGGTGGGCCTGCAGTGCATTACGTGGTGCAGCGCACACTGTAAAAAAAATTCACCGTAGAGCATTTCCCCCGTTGTGATGACAGTCTTCTCCAGTCTTTCGAACTGCCATTTCCCATAGTGGTTTATGGTATGACTCAGTATTTTTAGATCTTTACTGTAGTTTACCGGTCATAACAGAAAAAGATACAATTGTTTCCGGTCACAGGACGCAAGCCATAAATGCTATACAGCAACGCCACATCCTGACATACAACAAACGTAAACAACTGGTAGATTACATGATGTAGAATGCTGTATAGAATATACAGGGTGTTTCAAAAAACGTGTCATTCGGACATTATAAAAAAACGGGGCGACGGAAAAATACGGGGTAAACGGCACTTGTGTGGCAACTGAATTTGCCATCTTGCAAAAATATTTTCATTTGATTTTAATTAAAATAAATGGAATTTCTTTAATTGAACTCCAAAATTTCCCGAGTCAACCTAACGTTTTTTTACAGAATTAGAGAGCCCGTAGCGAACTTAGTCAGGTCCACCAAGAAATCCGCTCGATATTGCAAATGGAACTGCCCAAAAAACGTCCCGAAGTTGAGGCTTCAAAGTTTCGGGTATTCAACGCTGCCTACGCTGCATTCAATGCTGCCTACGTATAGATAGTGCTACCGCCTCCGATTCGGTGAGCGAGGGGAAAGTACGCCCCCTTTGTAGCAATTTGAATTTATGATAATTGCTTTTACCACCCTTTTACAGACTTCATCACATGCTATGTATAACTAGGTGGTAGAATTACCACCTTTTCACATCCTTTTTTCTTAGAGTGCAGATCCTTCGTCAAACAAATATATTGTATAGAACACTGAGATAAATCAATGCAATACAGTAGCACAGAGCGTAAACAGTGTGAGCAGTGACTCCAGCTGACACGGGTTGTTAGTTTTACGAGAAGACAATCAAACATTGTTTCTTTACCCGCGTGAACGGGAGGGGGAATTAAGATTTATTAAAGAATATGGGAAAGGTCAGTCGAACGGAGGTCAGCTCACTATTAAAAAAGTGAAGGGAGGTAAGGAAAAGAAAAAAAAACTGAATAAGCACAGGAGCATGATAAAGTGATTACCATGCGTGTACATTTGGGAGCCGTACAGCCGACTGAAGCGCCGAATGCTCCTTAAAACCGCTCTCTATTTGACAGTGTTGCCAGATGACAACACGCATTGAAACCAAATGCACAGAATAGGTTCTTAGAAGAGGCGCGATACAGGCAGTCGTCACTGTAGAACCATATCTGAATGCCAGGTCCCGAAGGGATCCAACAGTGCTGTATATAGTCGACACGTTCCATCGTGGGATGCTCATGCACCGATAAAACTGTTACCAGCATCTGCGTAAACAGGATAGAGTGATTAATAGAACTGACTGTGAATGACCGTGACTCCATCGTAGAACTTAAACCGCAGCGGAATTATGCTTCAGAGACGCGACTTGTCAGCTTGGTAACATAGTGTATTAGCGTACCAGATGGATCATATAGTGAAATGGAATTTGTTGTGGCGACGTCGGTCAAGTATAGACCCTTTTCACTGACCTCATTCCGTCCACCCCACTTTTGTGTTCGCACGTGCTCGCACCACAGTTAATGCTTGTAGCGTGCACGCGCCATGCACAAAAGTATGGCTGCCACGAGCAGGGGGAAATGCTATTCCGTCTGCGACAGTGACGTCAGATGAAAAGAGTCAATAGTGGGACGGAAAACGTTGGTAACGGTGACGGTAATACGTTTTTGCAATTACGACGTACGCCTGCAACGAGTCAAAGATATCAGCTACGTCACTAACATCATTCCCTGTCAAATAATTTGTTTTTAAGTCAGGTTGTCATCTATAATGTGAATACTTGCTGAGCGGAGCTGTGAAACCAGCATAATTTTTCTTTTACGAATTAAAACCCTATTTTTAAACCGTATTCCCAGTTCACATGGGGTGTAGAGAGGGTTTGTTGGGTGTAAACACCCCTTTCAACAGTTTCGCTTTACATCCTTAATGATCGACATTCGATAAAATGTAGTGTATGCCAATAACCTTTGCACCTTTAGTAACGGTCTTCTTGCACCCTTTGCTTCAGTCTGCGGTATAGAAAGTGGAGTTCTTTTGTTTTGTTTTTAAAGAATACACCTGTTCTGAGCGAATAAAGGTGGAAAATGATATACTGTGTGGCGAAAGTTATTTGCTGTTATTGTCTGAGGAGGTGTCTGACCTTTCGTTGTCCGAAATAACGCGTTTTGATTGACGTCGCATGTTACAACATGCGGTGTCATACTCGTTTACTCGCTAATGATGTTTCTCAGGTACATGCATATGTAACGGGAACAATTCCAATTGTCCTCCACGTCAGCCTGTTTCCAATTTCGCAATTTGCACTACAGAAACTGCTCATCCAGAGTGATTAAACGCCACTCTCGTTATCCTTATAAAACGCTTGAACGCAGCTTCCCAAGAATCCAGTACAGTTTTGGAGACGTCCCAGAATGAAGGCAGTCTTAGTTATATTTCATCTCCTGATATGTAAGCCCTTTCAACTATGTTTATGTCGTTGCTTTAACTTAGAAGGTACCTTAAAGTGACTAAAAACTAGTAAGTAAAGTGAATAAAATCTAGTAAGTAAGTGACTAAAAACTAGTGAGTAAAACTATAAAGTGAATCCCAACCCAGGGTAACCTTATAGGAAGAGTACATCTCAGTTACGAAATATTTCTTTTGGAATCCTTTTTTCTTTTCGAGTAGTCGAATTTCAAAGATTGCATTCGAGCGAAAGACTGTGTACTCCCTACGCCACTACACTGGGTTGGCTCGTATCGGCTATGGCTAGTCTCGCCTTCCTCATCCGCGTCCCAGTCTCCGGCTACACTGTAATGGCCGAAATGTTGTGGGGTTACAAACAGGTTACCAGGTGGATCTGAGGACCATTAGGAAAGCTCTGCAGAAAAGTCACCAAAGCACGTGCTGTACATGCCATAAGGGCAAACCTTCCTTCTGAAACATACAAAGGTTTTAGCTTTTTGATGTGTGATGCAGTAGGTGCTGTCTGACACTGTGTATGTTTATTCCCCTTCACTGAGACGAAGCTTTTCCTTTTCTTTTGAGGTGCTTGCGGGCAGCATTGAATGCCTGCCATCTTGACAGAGGTACACTGGATGTTTTGTTGGTGAACACTGCACAACAGTGTCCCTCTCATGCGCAATAGAGGTCTGCCATATACTCTTCTGTAGTATCGAGATAGCCACTACATAATAAACTACATTCTACAAACATCAAAGCTTGTGAATATTGTTTTATTGATCACTGTGTCTATGAAAGAACATATGAATGATAGCAGAAACAAATATGGAAAGAAGGAGAATATGTGATATGCAGTGACGCACGCTCTTGTCTTATCAAGTGCTCGAACACCTGCGTATGCGATAGCGAATACGGATGTTGAGGACTTATGTTGCGTTCTACTGAAGCGCTTAAAAAGGATTTATTTATTGGAATAAAGGGGATTTCCCACCGGATGTTGAGGGCGTATGTTGCGTTCTACTGAAGTGCTTAAAAATGGTTTGTTTACCGGAATAAAGGGGATTTCCCACCGAATGTTGAGGGCGTATGTTGCGTTCTAGTGAAGCGCTTAAAAAGGGTTTGTTTACCGGAATAAAGGGGATTTCCCACCGGATGTTGAGGGCGTATGTTGCGTTCTACCGAATCGCTTAAAAAGGGGCTTGTTTACTCGAATAAAGGGGATTTCCCACCGCATGTTGAGGGCGTACGTTGCGTTCTACTGAAGCGCTTAAAAAGGGCTTGTTTACTCGAATAAAGGGGATTTCCCACCGGATGTTGAGGGCGTATGTTGCGTTCTACTGAATCGCTTAAAAAGGGGCTTGTTTACTCGAATAAAGGGGATTACCCACCGCATGTTGAGGGCGTACGTTGCGTTCTACTGAAGCGCTTAAAAAGGGCTTGTTTACTCGAATAAAGGGGATTTCCCACCGGATGTTGAGGGCGTATGTTGCGTTCTACTGAAGCGCTTAAAAAGGGCTTGTTTACTCGAATAAAGGGGATTTCCCACCGGATGTTGAGGGCGTATGCTGCGTTCTACTGAAGCGCTTAGAAAGGGCTTGTTTACTCGAATAAAGGGGATTTCCCACCGGATGTTGAGGGCGTATGTTGCGTTCTAGTGAAGCGCTTAAAAAGGG
Organism: Ornithodoros turicata; assembly: GCF_037126465.1. Classification (NCBI taxonomy): domain Eukaryota; kingdom Metazoa; phylum Arthropoda; class Arachnida; order Ixodida; family Argasidae; genus Ornithodoros; species Ornithodoros turicata. Next base: position 23,518,630 of record NC_088203.1, on the reverse strand, counting down.
TTTGTTTACCGGAATAAAGGGGATTTCCCACCGGATGTTGAGGACGTGTGTTGCGTTCTACTGAAGCTCTTAAAAAGGGCTTGTTTACTCGAATAAAGGGGATTTCCCACCGGATGTTGAGGGCGTATGTTGCGTTCTACTGAAGCGCTTAAAAAGGGCTTGTTTACTCGAATAAAGGGGATTTCCCACCGGATGTTGAGGGCGTATGCTGCGTTCTACTGAAGCGCTTAAAAAGGGCTTGTTTACTCGAATAAAGGGGATTTCCCACCGGATGTTGAGAGCGTATGTTGCGTTCTACTGAAGCGCTTAGAAAGGGCTTGTTTACTCGAATAAAGGGGATTTCCCACCGGATGTTGAGGGCGTATGTTGCGTTCTACTGACGCGCTTAAAAAGGGCTTGTTTACTCGAATAAAGGGGATTTCCCACCGGATGTTGAGGGCGTATGTTGCGTTCTACTGAAGCGCTTAAAAAGGGCTTGTTTACTCGAATAAAGGGGATTTCCCACCGGATGTTGAGGGCGTATGCTGCGTTCTACTGAAGCGCTTAGAAAGGGCTTGTTTACTCGAATAAAGGGGATTTCCCACCGGATGTTGAGGGCGTATATTGCGTTCTAGTGAAGCGCTTAAAACGGGTTTGTTTATCGGAATAAAGGGGATTTCCCACCGGATGTTGAGGGCGTATGTTGCGTACTACTGAAGCGCTTAAAAGGGCTTGTTTACTCGAATAAAGGGGATTTTCCACCGGATGTCGAGGGCGTATGTTGCGTTCTACTGAAGCGCTTAAAAAGGGTTTGTTTACCGGAATAAAAGGGATTTCCCACCGGATGTTGAGGGCGTATGCTGCGTTCTACTGAAGCGCTTAAAAAGGGCTTGTTTACTAAAATAAAGGGGATTTCCCACCGGATGTTGAGGGCGTATGTTGCGTTCTACTGAAGCGCTTGGAAAGGGCTTGTTTACTCGAATAAAGGGGATTTCCCACCGGATGTTGAGGGCGTATGTTGCGTTCTACTGACGCGCTTAAAAAGGGCTTGTTTACTCGAATAAAGGGGATTTCCCACCGGATGTTGAGGGCGTATGTTGCGTTCTACTGAAGCGCTTAAAAAGGGCTTGTTTACTCGAATAAAGGGGATTTCCCACCGGATGTTGAGGGCGTATGCTGCGTTCTACTGAAGCGCTTAAAAAGGGCTTGTTTAATCGAATAAAGGGGATTTCCCACCGAATGTTGAGGGCGTATGTTGCGTTCTACTGAAGCGCTTAAAAAGGGCTTGTTTACTCGAATAAAGGGGATTTCCCACCGGATGTTGAGGGCGTATGCTGCGTTCTACTGAAGCGCTTAGAAAGGGCTTGTTTACTCGAATAAAGGGGATTTCCCACCGGATGTTGAGGGCGTATGTTGCGTTCTAGTGAAGCGCTTAAAAAGGGTTTGTTTACCGGAATAAAGGGGATTTCCCACCGGATGTTGAGGGCGTATGTTGCGTACTACTGAAGCGCTTAAAAGGGCTTGTTTACTCGAATAAAGGGGATTTTCCACCGGATGTCGAGGGCGTATGTTGCGTTCTACTGAAGCGCTTAAAAAGGGTTTGTTTACCGGAATAAAAGGGATTTCCCACCTGATGTTGAGGGCGTACGTTGCGTTCTACCGAAGTGCTTAAAAATGGTTTGTTTACCGGAATAAAGGGGATTTCCCACCGGATGTTGAGGGCGTACGTTGCGCTCTAGTGAAGCGCTTAAAAAGGGTTTGTTTATCGGAATAAAGGGGATTTCCCACCGGATGTTGAGGGCGTATTTTGCGTTCTAGTGAAGCGCTTAAAAAGGGTTTGTTTACCGGAATAAAGGGGATTTCCCACCGGATGTTGAGGGCGTATGTTGCGTTCTACTGAAGTGCTTAAAAAGGGTTTGTTTACTGGAATAAAGGGGATTTTCCACCTGACAGTCGGCGGCCTTGTCACGCACTTTCTGTCCCGCCGTTGGCGTGACAAAACAGAGAACATCCCCGAACTGTATGCATATCAGTTTGGAAGTGCTTCACCTCCCACCAACCAGTAACGCAATGTATGCATGTTTTTATTTCTTCTTTTTGATGCACAGGTGTTTGTTACAAACACATTCCGGTCCATGAGCTTTAAGAGAGCATCATCTTTAAGAGGCTATCATCTTGCCCATCAGACATCACACGAGCTCATGACACATCACACATCATCTTCTATCGGTTTCTTCTATTCGACATCACACGAGCTCATGACTTCTCCATCAGTATAAGAAGAGCCTCAGGTGGGGACATGCCAATGGCTTCAACCGAGGCTTCCCTATCATTGCTTCCACAAGCATGTGAAGAGAAAACTTAGACCTTTTCTGTACACATCTATCTTTGTAGCCCTTTCTCAATTTCTCATTATAAATTTCCCATGTTTTCCCTCATATCCAGTCCAATTGCAGTCATTCGTGCGGGCTGAGGGCCTTTGCAGACCGCTACTATTTCACTGCAGCTCACATCTTTGCAAGTTGTCGGTGTTTCACCCAGGAGATGATCTACATCCTCTGCCAAGAAAAGATAATATGTTCATGGCTAAATGTCTTCCCTATACTCTTTTGCGTTCTACTGAAGCGCTTAAAAAGGGTTTTGTTTACCGGAATAAAGGGGATTTCCCACCGAATGTTGAGAGCGTTCAGGATCTGCCCAAACACCTTTGAAAACGCGCACAGTAAACTGACACAGCAGTTTGACACATTCAAAGGATCGCCGGACTTGTGGACTGGTACGACGACCGAAGTTTTTCAACAGCTGGAAAACACAGAGTCACATAGAGAAAGGTTGAATACATAAACGAGGACGGAGGCAAGGAGGTCAGCATAGGCTTTAACGAATACTGCAGTAATTTTGTCGACCCCTGGGGTCGAAGTAGGTTTAGCGTCCGAGTAGTTGCGATAACTTCCTCGCGGGACACCGCTATACAACAAGGTGATAAGACGCGTTCGACACGGAGCTCGAAATCGCGTGGTATCATGGCTGTGCGTTGCTGTATTTATATACTGAAGAAAAATGTGTAGCGAAGAGCTGAGCCATCGAGGTTGGATTAGAAGATATCACTGTTAGTGTTTAAAGCACATAGATTGTTTTTGTCTTTAGAAAGACCCACGTGTTTCCAAAATTGTTTAGGCTGCTGTGTTTCCAGTAGGGAGAGCCTTATTTGCTTAATGATTTTCTACTGGTATTGTTACATCATGTCTGAAATTAAAGTATCTCCATCAATCTTGTATGATCTTCACATAAGTTTCCTCTGCTGTGACGCGCATTGTCTGCAATGTTATCGGTACAAAAGGACGCTATTTAAGAAATCACAGCACCGCGCAGTACGGAAGTCAATTTGCAAAGTGCGTATTGTGGGTTCTGTCATTTCCACAGTATGTGTCCTCCACGATTGCGCCACGGGCTCCTATGGTACATGCACGGACATTGAGGGCTGGTCATACGAGCTACCACCAGCCAAGCATGGCAGAGACAGCGATGGCTGTGCAAGGACTAGACATAAGGATCACTTTCGTGAACTAGGAAAGGATGATCAAGTAAGTTCTGGCACCTTGGTTTCACATGCTAGGAGGCAGCCTATTTGAAACCTGGGGATGAATCTTTATTCATCCATCGAGTGTAGTGCATGATGGTTTGCGTAAGGTCATGGTTATACACGTAGAATGGAAAAGCAGTATACAGCCTAGCAGTTGAAGTAGCATTCGGGTTGAGGTGGGTGGTTGTTGTTGATCTCTCTTCCTCCTTGATGACGTCAAGCTGTCAGGAGTACGATGAAAATTCAGAAGCTGGATAAAGGCTTCGTTAGTGACGTTGCCGATTACAATCGTAAACGTTGCGTGAACTAACATGCGATGCGACGTTAAGCTTAGACCAAAAGAGTGAAATACTGACACTAGCGCTATCATAGCATCCAATGAGCAGGCGTCCTAATGAAAATCTGTTGCACTCTAAAAGCGGCTTTAAGCAGATGGCTTTGACCTTTCAGCTACAAATGCTTGCAGGAGTAGTATAGATCGAGCGGCATAAGAACCGAGCGGCATAAGAACCGAGCGCTATAACGACATCCTTTTTCTAATCCAAGATGGCCAACATAAGCCAACACAACCCAGTTCTAAGCCAACACAATCCACTTGTAATCCATGCACAAGCCAAATCCAAAGCCATCTGATTGGCCGCCATTAGCTCCGCCCACTTCACGTTGATTGGCCCATGCTAAGCCTACTGATCTTTGATTGGTTGACCGTAGTTCCGCTCCTTCACGCTAAATAGTTGGCTTGCCTCCGCCCACTTCACGCTGATTGGCCCATGCTAAGCCTACTGAGCGTCGATTGGTTTACCGTAGCTCCACCCGTTTATGCTAATTACTTGGCTCCGCCCCCACTTCACGTTGATTGGTCCACGCTAAACCTACTGATCGCGTTGATTGGTTCACCATAGCTCCGCCCCTTTTATGTTAATTACTTGACTCCGCCCCCTGCTTCACGCTGATTGGTGCACGCACGCCGTGCTAATTAACCGGCTCCGCTGATTGGTCCTACTGTCCAGGCGCGGCCCCGGCGGCACTGGCCACGCTGCGGCTTTATCTCAGATGTTCGAACTTACCTTGTGGCGTCCGCCCACATCATGCCAATTGGTCCATTCTAGGCCTGCCGACTTCTAAGCCGGTCCGCGCTAATGAGCACTCTCCCAGCGCTTTGATTGGCCGCTACCAATTGGCCCTCGTTCCACTGAGGGAGCAACTCTTTACTGGCTCCAACCACTTCATGCTGATTGGCCCATTCTAAGCCTACTGACTTTTAAGCTGAACCACGCTAAGCCTGCTGATTGGGCCTTCACACCGATGGCTTGCCCCTGGTTGGTCCACGCTACTTACCTTGTGGCGCAACTCTTTACTGGCTCCACACACACTTCGTGCTGATTGGTCCTACTGATCCAGACTTCTAAGCCGAACCACGCTAAGCCTACTGATTGGCTCTTCATGGCGAAGCCTACTGATGGCTGGCCCCGATTGGTCCACGCTAAGCCTACTGAACACAGTGGTTGGCTAGCCTGAATTTGTCGGCAGCTGCTTCAGACAAGACACACGACAGGTGTTGATTTCAACCTTTATTTGGTGGGTTGGTTCAGCAGCATCAGAGAGATCGTTAGTTCCTTGCGCTCATTGGTCACTCAGCCCTCTCGGTAGATGCCATATGGCTCATCTCACTGCAAGTGGCCCATCACAGGCCTCTCATTGTTCACTTATGTGTAGAGCGCCCTAACAGGCTCGAATTGGTCACTTCCACTCCGCGCTAGACCCGACTGCTACTCCCTCTAATCTCTAGATGAGATAATATAAGTTTAAATGTGGGATATTGGAACTTTCGCCATAAGATAGGTTTAGCCAGGCTCCAACTGCCCATTCCTCCATCCGCGGCTGCTCACTGGTTCACAATGAAACTCTTTCACATGCTCTGCCCTACACATACAATATATGGCGCTGCTTGTCTTTCCAAAGATGGACAGCTGCGACGCGGGTGTTGATAACGTCCATTCTAACTGCAGTGGTCACTCCTTTCTATCCGACTGGTTCATACATCTAGCAAGAGTGCCGGCATTAGAAGCCAAATCTGCTGCTGAACATTACAAAACATGAATAAAACAGCTTACATCAATATGTTCGGTGCTGCCATCTGAAGTCAGCCTCCTTCATGCTATCCATGCACCCTCACAGCCACGGTTGCCTCGCGGTGCCAACGGTAAATGTTCGGGGTATGATGAACACATCTTAAAACACACTCTACCCGTCGCTCCACAAAACACGAGTAAAGTGGGCTTAACCACGTTGTATGCACGCGTAGGGGGAAGCCCACCTCTGGGAGCAAGCTTTCGTTCTTGTGATAGTGTGCTTTGCACTTCAACATCAAAATATACTTCAGTGTTTATCAAGCAGAATGGAGAGGTAAAAACATAAATAATGCTATAGAGTGAAGCGCGTTCATTCTTAAAAGCTGAAGAACGGATTTTGTCGCAGATAGTGTGCTTCGACAACAACAAGTTTTCAATGTTTAATAAACGGAGCGCAAAAAAAAAGAAAGAAAACACTCATCGTGACGCCAAGCAGTAAAACCCACTAGCTCAGCACGCGTTCGGACTAAAGAGCTGAGCAGGAAGACGCACATGATAGAGAAACATGGATAGTTGATGCTGTGCAGATATGCTCGTCTTAAGAAAAACTATTTCAATGTCGATTGAGCAAATCATCAAGAAACCCTGTAGAGTTGTACCTGCAAGGAAGCTTAGGATCGTTTTGTTTCAGACAGTGTGCGTTGCACTTGAACACAAGAGACTAATTAAATGTTCATCAAGCAGAATGGCGAAGCATAGTAATGGTGAAGCTCAAGATTGTTTCCCTCACTGAGGCTCCAACGCTTATTAAACAAAGTGATCGGGTAGACTCATAGTGGTTGGTGCTATGCAGTGAAACTCTGCACGTACTCAATATTAAAAAGAAGACTCAACCCAAGCTGAGTAGCAAGAAACGCAATTTCAGATTGCTTTCACGGAGGCATTCTGTGGAAACGTATTCAGCGCACGCGACACGCCTAGCACGCGTCCCTTCAAAACAGTACGCAAGATCACTATTAGACAGTAAGAAGCATCATTAGAAATATAAGTTAAGGGTGATCACACAGATTCAAAATGATCATCACATTATAAGCAAGTTCATCTCTGAATAAATGTGTTCACTTTTATCACAGTTACAAATATGACAGGTTTTACGACACATAGATTCACCGCGCGACACGAGCACCATACAGCACGCAATATCTGAAACGCGTGGACAGCTCACGCGATTTTAGCCTGCCCATATCCGCCTATATAGCAATTTTTCACCTGGGAGGCATGCACACACCGTTATCACGTAGCTATGAATACACACACACACACACACAATACAATCTTGAATGCGTAATCTGCGCGACGCACGAGCTCAACATGCGCCGACACACCAAACTATCGCGCGCCTTCCAGGTTTACAAATCTACATCACGCCGCAAACGTAGCCAGCGTGTATTTCACGCGACACACCTCCGCGTTCGCACGAGCACTACTGAACAGTATGAAGAAATATAAATTTAGGATGATCGCACTCAATCTTAAAAGGCAGACTCAACCCAAGCTGAGTATGAAGAAACACATTGCTCCCCCAGAACATTACACACAAACATAGCCAGCCCACGCAACCCGCCTCGCACAACTGGAAGCACCATTAGAAATAATAGGATAGTCGCATTATGAACAGGTTCATCTCGGAACAAATGCGCGCTCACCTTCGCAGACGGGCACATACATTCACGAGCACCATGCAGCAATATCTGAAACATGCGGCGCGCGGGCAGCTCGCGCGACTTTAGCCTGCCCATGTCCGCGTATACTGCGGTTTCAGACTTCAACATAAGAAATTAACTAAATCAAGCACAAAGCACAGTGATGCTATGTCGTGACTGACGCTCCAATGCTTATTAAACAATGCTATGCAGTGAAGCTTCGCACGTACTCAATGTTAAAAACGGACACTCAACCCAAACTGAATATGAAGAAACACGATTTCAGATTGCTCTCTCACCGAACATCCCGTGCAGTCGCACCTCCGCGTTCCTTCTCTATACTGGAAGCACCAATATTAAGATCGTCGCACTATGAGCAAGTTCATCTCATCAATAAAATTGGCTTACCTCATCAGACCGGTATGACGTACGTAGATTCTTGTCGCGCGACGCGCTACAGCAGGGTAGGGAAACACGGACGAGTGGACAGCTCACACGATTTTATCCTGCCCGCGCACACATGCTCAACATGCGCCGACACACCAAAATGTCGCGCACCTTCCAGGCACCCACATGTCGACCACTTACCATGCCAGCCGCACGGAAAACTTGATAGCCGAAACACAGGCGCACAAGATAACCCTCCGGTTGGGACCATCTCTTTTATATCAGGGCTCGCTCGTTTCCGCAAGGTTGCAAGCCCGAGAAATTGGGTCACCTTGAAGATGTGTTGGAGCCATCTGTTTTATATCAAAACGCACTTCATGGCCAAACTCTGCGGCGGACCCTAGCGGAAAAAAACGTTGCGTCAAGGTGATGTAAATAGGCCTTCTCCGAGAAACTGGGTCACCTCGTAAATCATGTTTTCCGAGACCGCACGTATTAAAACCAGTGATCACACCACGCTATGCGAAGAAAAAAAATCCATATGAGCCCACCTGCTCATTGCCGAAACAAGCACCGAGAACAAAGGGTTCGCTTATGCAGTTTCCAAATGTCCTTCGCAGCTAACGGGCGCGCATCACGGGCGCGATTGTGTAAACAAAATCGCGCCACCCTCCAAGGGCGCATTTGAGTTCCGTCCGTCTGTCGACTCTGGGTCAAGCGCACAACGAGGAGAGTTCTCATTTTCAGTTCATTCGGCAGTAAAATAAAAGTATGTCCCGTTTTTAGGGGGGGAAATTCTGTGTTGTGTGATGGAGAAGCTATACAGATAGGTGATAAGGAGAAGGATTATATAGCAGCATACTCATCGACTAAGCGAGTATAGTTTGTGGAGAGCGCCACGCTATTTTAAAGCCATTTTATATCATACCCCAAACGTTCTGCGCGATCAAACAGCATTATGGAAAGAAGAAAACCGTTTCACGCATCACGGTGCGTGCGCGTTTCAGCGTGCTCAAACAAGTTCTGGCTATTAGTAAAAGAAGTAGTTTTGGGTTCCCGGGCGGGTTCTGCATGGTGTTTCCAGCGCATCAGGCGACAACGTAAACTGTTCTGCGCGATCAAACAAGTCCCGCTCCCACGCGCGTGCCATATCATAACTTGTTTCAGCGTGCTCAAACAAGTTCTGGCTTTTGTGGTCGTATGATGGTGCAGACAGGCTCCAACAGCTCCCCATAGCGCCCATAGTTTGAGATAATTCACACAACACTGGGCATAAGACCAATGAAATTGCAACGTTGTAGAAATTATGCATAACCAGCCGGCCAATCAGCGGCGTTTCCGCTTGGCTCGCCTTCCGGCCGCTCCTGGCCCTTCCTTGGCTATTTACAGCTTTTGATGGCTTCTGCTTCATGCGTATTTCGCGGTTGCCGTTGCTCAACAGTTCTCTCGTTATAAGAAAGTGGCCAAGGCAAGTTTTGTGGAAATAAACATTTATTTGGACATATCAATCGCTAACTGTGAAATACATGCGCATGTGAAAGAACAGAAGAACGTAGATCGACCGTGGATAACAAAACCTGTGCATTATCTGCATAAAAGGGTTACATGTGCTTTTAAATAAAACTTCGTTTGTACGACATGAGCTGGAATGACAGAGCTTTCATTTATACGCTCAGAAACGATAACATGCTATGTACACGGGCATAGGCAATGCACGGTTAACATTACATTGGTACTGAAACACAACAAAACAGTGTGCTACCGTCCTAGACAAACTCCGATACAAACTTTTCAGAATTACAACGTGAAAACAACGACTATAACACAGTGTATGTACAATATCATAAAAAACGATACTGCCAAGGATCGTATGATCTTGTTGGTAAGGGAAGGCGTGTTAGAACGCAGATTTGGCATTTCAGTGAGTACAGTGGCTCAAAAACCTTTACATGGCTGATGACAAATGTAGTTTCCACACTTTCAAATGACTGCAAATTCCTACAGCATGAGAGCTGAGAAAGGGTGCTTAATGCTGGTTTTGACATTGTCGTAGCCAATTATAATAGTATCACAAAACAAAGTGTCTAGAGTTCCGTCTAGACGGAAGCCGAAGCACTGCCGTCAGGGCTCCGTCCAAAGGTACGAACTGACACCAAAGTAAGTAGCATCCCAGTGGAGCAGTGGTATGGCGTAATGGGTTGAGCTGCTTGGCTGTGAAAGTGGGGTTCTGCAGTTCGAATCAGATTGTATGATTTTTTTTTTCGCCTCTCCGTCTCTCTGCATTTGACTGATCATCCATGGCTGAAGTTAGGTTTGGCCTGGCGGATACGTATTCCATGTGTCGAGAGAGCCCATGTAAACTGTGCATCCGACGTGACTGAGGTTAGGTTAGGTCTGGCGAATACATATTCCATGTGTCGAGAGAGCCCATGTAGACTGTGCATCCGTCGTGACTGAGGTTAGGTTTAGGACGGAACGCTAGCAACAGCTACTATTCCGTCTTAACGGAACTCTAGTGGCATTTACTATTTTGTCTGGACCGAACGCTAGCAACAGCCATCGCAAAATCAAAAAGGTGCATCCTGTGATTATGTAAAGATTCATTCACCACTCTACCCTGCGAAAACTATAGCTAGCACCAATGCTAACTTGTTAGGGGGCTTCTCACTGCATAAAATGTTACACAGAGCAGGGATGGAGAAAATATTGGGTTTCGTGTAACGTAATAACTGGAGAAAGGACCTGCTGCATAAGGATGCTTATGTGCTTATGGTACAGATAAGACAGTATTCAGACTGAATATGTAAACTTAAAGTTTGACCGTACTGGAAAAGTTTTTGTTCAATTTATGCATTACAAACTATGTCATGTGACCAGTGTCATTGCTGCATTGGAAGGAAACAGAACTTGTCCATGTTTTAGTACGCAGTTTGAACATTTGTAGTGTGGAAAATTAGGATCCCTGTTTATCAGTGTTAAGAATATGGAAAGTAAAGTAAACAACTATTTTGCCTTAAAGTAGATTTCAAGATGCGACATTTCATGTTAGAGTACATACCAAAGGATCATACAACTTAGATACATATTCCAATACTTTTTTCACAAACACTATGTACCTCAAATGGAAAACAGAACGCCATTTGCCTATTTCGGGCGTTCGTTGTAGAAAGTGTCTAGCATACATAAAGGAACCTTCAGAGTCGTTGTGCAGTATGCAAGCGGGGTTATCAACACAGTGTTGGGTGAGATTCATAAGTGTGTTTTTTTTTTTTTTTTTCATGTGCTCTACTATTCGTGTGAAGCTACTGATGAAATTACAATTACGTTGGAAGCTTTTTTCGTTTCCTCTGCTCTGACCGTCTGTGAGCAGCCTCAGCAGACTCTCTGTTTTTAAGTCTGATATGGTATTGCATCCGCTTTATGGCAAAAAAAGATAAGAAATGGGCGTGACATGCTGCGCAACAGAAAGGCTCATGACTGCTCTCAATGAAGGCACTTATGAGGCGCTGCTTTACTCCTTTTCTGTGTAGGACGTTCGCAACCTCTCGTAAGAATGTGCTTTCTAACTTGCAAAAGAACGCAAAGAAGGCATCTGATGGGGCACAAGATGTACCGACAGACACTTGTGATTCACTTTGCAAGTAAGTGTACAAGCCTTCTGGTCTTAGTAGCCCCTCATCTGCAGCCTTCAACAAGTTTGGGCAGTTGGGACATTCTGATTTCTTCAAGAAAGAGTGAATCAAGGACCCTGCATATGCATACTGTGCATTAGCCTCAATAATATTGTCGGGCTCTTGCACATCACGCATATCATGTTCAGCCTGCATTTCATCAACTGTAGGCACCCCTTGGGAGTCGGCAGTCTCATAAGAACTGCTTGCAGTTGAGGAAACCGGCATGTGCATCAGATCGTTTAAAAGTTCAGTCGTATCAGCCTCACAGTTGCCTCTGCTTGGAAGCTTCATGAGGTTCCCCGCAAGGGTATGCTTGAGGCCTGCTACGAACTGAAACGCGTTTGGTGTCTCATTGCACCCATGCATTTGCCGGAATTGACCAAACATATTTTCTACAGGGTCCTGATTGAGCCGCCGTGTCAGCAGATGTTCAAAACCAAAATTTTGGCGAAGGTCCGCCCACAATGCAAGTACTGCACAAATTGTGATTTGCCACCCCCTAGCAGTAGGAGGTTGCCTATCACTGTCAAATTTCCACTGTGCAATCCACTGTACTGCAGACTCTAGTAACTCCTTATGTTTGGTGGAATCACTGAGAGCAAATCTCATTTTTTTGTCATCACCCTGTTGTATGGAGGAACTGTTTAAGCAATCAAACAGTACATCCATCCTAAGGAGGAAATCTGAAGTCGCAGTGGCTGCAGGATGCATGTACCCAGCGCTAATAAGGACAGCGATCCCAGTGGAAAGACTATTGCTCATTACTTGTGTTGCAAATTTGACCTTCATGCGACTGAACACTGTCGGGTGAATGTGGTCGTCTGTCAACTTAGGTGCCAGTCGTACCTTTAGGGGGAAGTCTGATTCATAGAACTCTTTAATGAAGGCCCACTGAACCTTGTGTGGAGCACTTCCAATCTGCAGGTCATACTTCAACAACATGTTCCGTGTAATCTTCATTAAATGTGGCGGATCAAAAATAAAGTAGACTTTTAACTCATCAACACAAAAATATGGTTTTGATGGGGAGATTTCAAGTTTTCTACACAATGCACAGTTGCTGGCACCCTGATCACAGACAACCGCTTTCACGAAAACATCCAATGAGTGAAGCTGTCTAATCAAGTCTTGAAGCAAATCATTTAGAACATCTGCTGACACAGTAGATCTTGAAAAAATGTATGACAAGGGCTGTACCCATGCTTTTGTTACTCCTGAGAGCACTACAAGAACTGCTGATTTTGCCATCTCAGAGTTCCTTTCCTTTCCTGTGTCCACAAAGCCATAAACTACGTCTGACCCAGAATCGTATTGCAGATGTTCTTTTATGGACATTTCATCAAAAATCATTGTGCATGTACGATCTTTTGGAGGCAGTCCTTGGAGTCTTGTCTTAAGTCCTTGAAGGACCGAAGGCATGACTCCAGGTTCCACAACAATGTCTTTTAGCCAACTCCTCAGAGAACTCTCGGATGGCAATGCCAGCACTTTACTTAAGTAGCGATATGCTTGAGGACCCTTGAAATGCAAGTTAAGCGCGAAGCTCCTAAACTGGGGGGGGGGGGGGGGCACCTCCGACCAAACTTGTTCAATGGCTGCAGAAATAGCTGAACACGGAATAGACTGAGAGCACGTTTTGACAAATACCGTGATGCTGCAAACACTATCTGGCTTCTTGTGAGGCCCCCAAAGTGCATGGTTGCACGGCTTCGAAATAGTGCACGTCGGAGGCGCTCCCTTGATACTTGAAGCTGATGAATGAGGGCAGCAGTTCGAGGCGTACTTCGCTTTAGGGGACGTCCCCGCCTGTGACTAGTACCAGATGCAGAGGCTGTAAAATTCAAAGCATAATGTTGAAATACATCGTGAAAATAATGGTCACAACACAGGAATAAGGTGCACTGACATAGACTACAGCATGACAGACTACATTCGTAGAATAAGTCAGTGCTGACAGACCCAATGAGTAACATAGGATAAAACATTGTTAATCATATATAGTGCAGTTCTTACCTGTGGTCTGCCGTGTACTTGAATCTTCTGCGGTGTCGCTTTGTAGGGGTTCAGCCAACGCTGCAAAGATTAGGTTTATCAGGTTAGCCCGAGGAATGATTTAGCACGTGTAAAGTAATCATGTTTATGAGGTGCTCAGGGGCAAAAGATGTACCCAAGCATATTCTTATCAAAATGTAGTTTGAGTATAAAAATCTGCAACACATTTTACCTTCTACCTGAAACTGCATAAGAACAATTCTACTTACGACTGAGATCTTGAGGTGCGCTGCAAGGTGAGGATGTCACTGAAGATGTGCCAGGTGTGGGTGAGGCTACCACACTACCTTTTGTAGCAGCACGCTCATCAGAATGGGTACCTGAAGCGAGTTCATATTTAGTATATCGTACCCATGCAAAAGCAACTAACTATATTGAAAAAACAAGCAGCTTTGGCTTTGCCATTATGGGTTAATACATACAAAAGGTATGTCCACTTACCACTGGCTTCCCCTGGCTCACTTGGTTGGTGGTAGGAGGTTGAGGGAGTTGGGGAGGGAGGAGCAAACCTAACAGTGGTTTCTGTTTGGCCTGTAACAGAGGAATTGAGCAGAATGAAACACAGTGGCACTAACCAGTTCAGATCCTTTCTCGCTTAATGAATAAATTGCCATGAAATTATAATGTGAGCTTTGGCCAGACAGTCTTGGGTCGATAAAAAGAAAAATATTCCACTTACCACTGGCTTCCCCTGGCTCACATGGTTGGTGGTAGGAGGTTGAGGGAGTTGGGGAGTGAGGAGCAAACCTAACAGTGGTTTCTGTTTGGCCTGTAACAGAGGAATTGAGCAGAATGAAACACAGTGGCACTAACCAGTTCAGATCCTTTCTCGCTTAATGAATAAATTGCCATGACATTATAATGTTGGCCAGACAGTCTTGGGTCGATAAAAAGAAAAATATTCCACTTACCACTGGCTTCCCCTGGCTCACTTGGTTGGTGGTAGGAGGTTGAGGGAGTTGGAGAGTGGGGTGCAGACATATCAGCATGTTCTATTTGGCCTGTGACTGAAGCAGGAAACAGAAGTCATGGAGCGGGTATTTACCAATTTTTTTTGCTATGTTAAGTTTGAAAACAAATGTCTATATGCACAATCCCAAAATTCGCGGTCACCCCCCAGCCGGCGCACTCCGTCACTATACTCAGCCGCTATGCGGGAAGCTGCCTTACAGGATGTTAATTCAATGGGAGACAGCGTTTATGCCAATTAACAGCAAAACAGAATAAAATTTTTAAGATGTCATCGCCTAATAGAGAAGAACACCATGTAAAGAACCCCTGGAGACATGAAAGGCACCAGCAGAATATAAGCCTAGTGCACCCTGGCCAAATGAATTTTAATGCATTGCGCCTATGGGGATTCCGTCGATTTTTGCACATCGCCCATGTTTAGACTACGATTTTTCGACAAAGGCAGTCAAATTCTGCAAATGTCATCGCCTATTTTCGTTCAGTACGTCCTCCAGGCCACATACCAACCACGGCACGATGTGTGAGTGTTAACCCTGATGCACCCAGGGCCTTCAAAGTTGCGACTCAGACAGGGTTCCAATCCTAGGCGCTCGACGGACTAAGTCCCAGTATTATCGTAATAGGCATGCGCTGAGACTGTACGGCCGGTCTGAAGGAGTTCGAAACGAGAACTGTCATGTTTTCCAGAACTCGAAGTGGCTGACAGAACAGACAACTTTATTTTCAGTGAGTAATATAGAAATGATACCGTCTTGTATTTTATATCGCTTTTATATTAAACTATACAACTTGATAAAACTGTCCATTTCGAGTGCCGTTTTGGAAGTGATTTTGTCAAACGCGATCTTTCAGGGTGCAACAGGAGAACAAGGTACGGGGCTCAAACCCCGTGATCGTACTTTCACATATACATACCCATATACATTACATTATATAATCAGCTTAGGATGATGAAATTCGCCATTTGGCCGTTGTGGAAGCGATTTTGTCAAACGCGACCTCTCAGGGAGCAACAGGGGAAGATACGGGGTTCTAACCCCGTGATCTTACTTTCACGTATACATATTATAATATCAGCTTAGGACATCTTTAATATTAATTTTATATCAAACGATAATAAGCCCCGACGTTTACGAAATTGGCCACTTGGCCATTTCGAGTGCCGCTTTGGAAACGATTTTGTCAAACGCGACCTCTCAGGGTGCAACAGGGGAACAACGTACGGGTTTAAACACCGTGATCATACTTTCACGTATACATATTACAAAATTAGTTTAGGACATTTTTAATATTTTTATATCGAATGATATTGAGCCCCGAAGTTGACGAAATTAGCCATTTGGCCATTTCGAGTGCCGTTTTGGAAGCCATTTTCTCAAACCCGACCTCTCAGGGTGCAACAGGGGAACAAGATACGGGGTTCAAACCCCGTGATCTTACTGTCACATACACATACTACAAAATCAGCTTAGGACATCTTTAATATTATGTTTATATCAAATAATATTAAGCCTCGAAGTTGACGAAATTGGCCACTTGGCCATTTCGAGTGCCGTTTAGGAAGCGATTTTGTCAAACACGACCTCTCAAGGTGCAACAGGGGAACAAGATACGGGGTTCAAACCGCGTGATCTTCACATATACATATTACGAAATCAGCTTAGGACATCTTTAATATTATTTTTATATCAAATAATATTAAGCCTCGAAGTTGACGAAATTTGCCACTTGGCCATTTCGAGTGCCGTTTTGGAAGCCATTTTGTGAAACCCGACCTCACAGGGTGCAACAGGGGAACAAGATACGGGGTTCAAACCCCGTGATCTTACTGTCACATACACATACTACAAAATCAGCTTAGGACATCTTTAATATTATTTTTATATCAAATAATATTAAGCCTCGAAGTTAACGAAATTGGCCACTTGGCCATTTCGAGTGCCGTTTAGGAAGCGATTTTGTCAAACACGACCTCTCAAGGTGCAACAGGGGAACAAGATACGGAGTTCAAACCCCGTGATCTTACTTTCACATATACATATTACGAAATCAGCTTAGGACATCTTTAATATTATTTTTTTATCAAATAATATTAAGCCTCGAAGTTGACGAAATTTGCCACTTGGCCATTTCGAGTGCCGTTTTGGAAGCGATTTTGTCAAACGCGACCTCTCAGGGTGCAACAGGGGAACAAGGTACGGGGTTCAAACCCGGTGATCTTCCTTTCACGTATACATATTACAAAATTAGCTTAGGACATCTTTGATATTATTATTATATCGAATGATATTAAGCCCCGAAGTTGACGAAATTGGCCATTTGGCCATTTCGAGTGCCGGTTTGGAAGCCATTTTGTCAAACCCGATCTCTCAGGGTGCAACAGGGGAACAAGGTACCGGGTTGAAACACCGTGATCTTACTTTCACATATACATATTACAAAATTAGCTTAGGACATCTCTAATATTATGTTTATATCAAATAATATTAAGCCCCGAAGTTGACGAAATTTGCCACTTGGCCATTTCGAGTGCCGTTTTGGAAGCGATTTTGTCAAACCCGACCTCTCAGGGTGCAACAGGGGAAAAAGATACGGGGTTCGAACCCCGTGATCTTATGTTCACATATACATACTACAAAATCAGCTTAGGACATATTTAATATTATTTTTATGTCAAATGATATTAAGCCCCGAAGTTGACGAAATTGGCCACTTGGCCATTTCGAGTGCCGGTTTGGAAGCCATTTTGTCAAACCCGACCTCTCAGGGTGCAACAGGGGAACAAGGTACCGGGTTTAAACACCGTGATCTTACTTTCACGTATACATATTACAAAATTAGCTTAGGACATCTTTAATATTATTGTTATATCGAATGATATTAAGTCCCAAATTTGACGAAATTCGCCACTTGGCCATTTCGAGTGCCGTTTAGGAAGCGATTTTGTCAAACGCGACCTCTCAGGGTGCAACAGGGGAACAAGATACGGTGTTCAAACCCCGTGATCTTACTTTCACATATACATATTACAAAATTAGCTTAGGACATCTCTAATATTATTTTTATATCAAATAATATTAAGCCCCGAAGTTGACGAAATTCGCCACTTGGCCATTTCGAGTGCCGTTTTGGAAGCGATTTTGTCAAACCCGACCTCTCAGGGTGCAACAGGGGAACAAGATACGGGGTTCAAACCCCGTGATCTTATGTTCACATATACATACATACTACAAAATCAGCTTAGGACATATTTAATATTATTCTTTTATCAAATGATATTAAGCCCCGAAGTTGACGAAATTGGCCATTTCGCCATTTCGAGTGCCGGTTTGGAAGCCATTTTGTCAAACCCGACCTCTCAGGGTGCAACAGGGGAACAAGGTACCGGGTTTAAACACCGTGATCTTACTTTCACATATACATATTACAAAACTAGTTTAGGACATCTTTTATGTTATTTTCATATCAAATGATATTAAGCCCCGAAGTTGAGGAAATTGGCCATTTGGTCATTTCGAGTGCCGGTTTGGAAGCCATTTTGTCAAACCCGACCTCTCAGGGTGCAACAGGGGAACAAGATACGGGGTTCAAACCCCGTGACCTTACTGTCACATACACATACTACAAAATCAGCTTAGGACATCTTTAATATTATTTTTATATCAAATAATATTAAGCCTCGAAGTTGACGAAATTTGCCACTCTGCCATTTCGAGTGCCGTTTTGGAAGCGATTTTGTCAAACGCGACCTCTCAGGGTGCAACAGGGGAACAAGGTACGGGGTTCAAACCCCGTGATCTTCCTTTCACATATACATATTACAAAATTAGCTTAGGACATCTCTAATATTATTGTTATATCAAATGATATTAAGTCCCGAAGTTGATGAAATTGGGCAATGGCCATTTCGAACGCCGGTTTGGAAGCGATTTTGTCAAACTCGACCTGGCATGGTGCAACAGGGGAACAAGGTACGTGGTTCAAACTCCATGATCTTAGTTTCAGATATACACATTAGAAAATCAGCTTTGGACATCTTTAATATATATATATATATATATATATATATATATATACTGTATATAAATATATTAAGTCCCGAAGTTGATGAAATAGGCCATTTGGCCGTTTCGAGTGCCATTTTGGAAGCGATTTTTAAAACGCGCCCTCTCAGGGTGCAACAGGGGAACAAGATACGGGGTTCAAACCCCGTGATCTTACTTTCTCATATACATACTACAAAATCAGCTTAGGACGCTTTTTGCTTAGGGAGTGTCGTTTCGGAAGCAGTTTCTTCAAACGCGACCTCTCCATGTAGGGCCTGGCACCAGGATTAAAGGGGCTTCGCACGTTTTAAAGGGCTCGATCTGCTGCCGAGCGTTGCGGTATCCTCTGTTACAATCCCAGTACAAGCCGTTCATAGTATCTTTTTGGCACAATGATACAAGTCATTTGAGTCATTGTAAAGGGCCCTGCTGCCGCCTTTTCCAAATTTTGCGGTGGTTTCCGATGCAATCACAGGAGAGGGGCATAACATAAGCCGTCGCGTCTTTATAGGTGTGTAAAATGTCGGCCACCATGATTAAAGGGGTTTTTGTCCGTTTTAAAGGGCTCTGCTGTAGCCTTTTATGGAGTTTGCGGCCGCATCCGTTATAATTCCAGTAGAACGGCAATAGCATGCATAACCCGTTGCGTATACTTATATGCCTTTGGAACTATGATATAAGGGGTATCGACCGTTTTAAAGGGCTCTGCTGCCGCATTTTCTGTATTTTGCGGTAGTCTCTGTTCCAATCCCAGTCGAACGGCATTGCACAAGCCAATGATGAAATGTCATCGGTAGCATGATACAAGGGGTCTCGCCCGTTCTGAAGGGCTATGCTGCATCCTTTTCCCGATATTTGTGGTCGCCTGTGTTATGATCTCGGTAGAATGACATAGTATAAGTTGTTGATAATATGACTGTGACAGCATGACACAAGGGGTTTTGCTCGTTTAAGAGGGCTCTGCTGCCACGTTTGCCGAATTTGGCGATCGCCTGTGTTATAACTCCAGCAGAATAGGATTGCACCCAAGACACTGGTAACTTTCTTTCTTTCGCTCCATGATACAGGGAGTTTCGCCCGTTTTATAAGGCGTTGCTGCTGCCGTATCCAAATTATGCGGTCTCCTCTTGCGCAATTCCGGTAGAAAGGCACAGCGTAAGCCGTCATTAATATGCCTTTGGTACCATGATACAAGGGGTTTCGTACGTTTTAAAGGACTCTGTTGCTGCCTTTTCCGCATTTGGTGGTCGCTTCTGTTGCGGTCCCTGTAGAAGAGCATCATAAGCCGTTGATAATATCTGTTTGGAACCATGATTAAAGAGGTTTTGCCCGTTCTAAAGGGCTCTGCTGCGGTCTTTTACGAATTTTGCGGTCGCCTCCGTTACAATCCCAGTGGGAAGGGCAATAGCATAAGCCGTCTCGAATATGCCTTTGACACCATGATACAAAGGGTTTTGCCCGTTTTAGAGGGCTCTGCCGGCGCCTCTTCCAAATTTTGCGATCACCACTGTCAAAATCCCAGTACAAGGGCCTAGTAGACGTTGATAATGGCTTCGCTATGCAGAATACATCAGTGACTCTTTGTGGTGTATTCCATGGGTGCCCCTGCCATCATCGGGGTTGCAGAAAGGTTACTTTTTACTTTTTTCAAAGAAGTTGGCAAGTGATGCAATGTTTCAGAAGGATACTGTGGTGGTGGTGATGATGGTGAAAGGGCTTGCCGTTGTCGGCCTCACGTATATGGGCAACGTCACGACTGACGCCCTGGGGAAATGTGCGTCCTGGGCAGACTTCTAGGGTCACTGTGGGTCATTTCTTGCAGGTCGAGGTGTAAGCATACCATGGACTTGTTTAAGCGTGCTGCACTTCGAGAAAAATTGGTTGATTACCATGAACAGTGAAATTCGAACGGCTTCGTAACGGATATGTTCTCAAGCGGTGAACCACCCCAGGCCATAGTCATGAACTATTTGTTGTTGTTGTTGTAACGGATATGTATTTTCATATATGATGTCTTTTCCTCAAGCTTTAGCACCAGTGCTCGTAGGTGTCTGTTGCCGTGTAAATGTTCGGACTGCCGGCGATTTGCTGTGCAAGTTCACTTTTGTGCCCCGTATCTTGGCAAGTTTTTTTCCTTGCCGTCGCGGCTCTCTCACGCTGAATTCAAACGGAAGGTATCAGCCTTTGGTCCGTTGCGCAACTCGTATCAGCAGCGAAGAGGAACGACAATTTCTTCTTTGTCATTGTTGTTGCGGCTGGCACTATCATCAATGCGCATAGAAGCCAAGATGCGGTACCCGGCGTGATAAGATGTCTGCGTGATTTCGAGTGGAGAGAACCATAGGGTGGTATATCTATATGGATACATATCTACGCGTATATGCATTGGTGGCCAAGGTGTATCGGGAAATCTCATGAATTACAGGGGAGTGGTTGGAAAAATTCCGGGGGAGTGTACACCTCCCTGGAGGGTGGGGGTAATCACCCTGGAAAGGACCGCAATTATAGCAAAGTACCTTAGCGTAAACAGCTGAGCGGTATAGTTATTAGGCATTCGCATATACAATTCGTCAATGAGAAACTTCACTTGACACACCAGCAGAGACAAATGAGCTTCTTTTCCAAATTATACATTGAAAATTTGAAAGGCGTTGCAAGTTCTTCGTACATAGTTCTTCACGAACGATTATCTCAACGTCCAGGAGCACTGAAATTGTCGGTTTACACACTGTATTGCTGATTTTGCTTGCATTTTCAACGTGAAAAAGAAAAAGGAAATCAGGGAAAGAGAAATAATTAAAAATATTCACACAATGACCCTCGAACATAACTACTCCATCTATTTTTTTTATATTTTTTTTTCACTGCGCCTCTCTGTGCTCAGTATACAGTTTTTCGCGCATGATATCCGGAGAGGCTGCTGCTATGCTGTAAGCCCATAAACTTAGTGTAATAATTAAGATGATGTCATTCTCTGCACTTGTCTCCACTATAACTTCTCAATTATCATATTACTTACAGTGTAGCTTATCAAAATGCACGTTCAGACCAGATCGCTAATCGCTATAACTACTAGCTGAGGTTCATGAGTCACAAGAACTGCTCGAATGTGAATGTCCTTCCTAACGTCGACAGGAGCAACACTACATCGAGCAAGGGTAAAAACAATGCCTGAAAACCTGGTTTCATTCCCACTTCTTCATTATTGGTGTGCGTGTGTGTGTGTGAGGAGGGGGGGCAGCTTTATTCTATTTAGTGGTCAAGAGCCCTCGGGACACAGAATAGCTGACTGCAAGTCATGCACATGCGGCCCGCGTGTGTGAGAGCCCTGATTGCCCTGATCTAACCATTACTTCATCTTAAGCGAGAAATAAATAATGTACTCGAGGGCGCGTAGCACTTGTTTAGCGTTATCTCCAAATCTGGTATTTAGTTCTGCTCCAAAATATCTGGTCCAAAGAAGTCGCGTTTGATCAAACTATTGCCACTCGCATCGCCACAGCACTCGCAGACGCCAAACTGTCCGTATCTTCCATTTCATTTAGTAATAATTCTGGATATAAACGTGATATCGAAGATGTCATCACTTAATTACGTAGTCTGTGTATCCATGCTTAATAGCTATGAGTCCGCGGCCCATACCTGATTCCCTTGCCAGAGCCCGCGAAGTAGCGTTTGGTCAAATCATTCATTTTCAAGCGACCAAAGAACAAACAGGAGACAAGATCAGACACAAGTCGCTCTGTTGTTATTTCGTGTTTGTTTGTTCTTTGGTCGCTTGTGGATTTACACCAACCAGCCCAATCTATATACTTCAGACATTTTGCCAAATCGTCGCCCAAGAGGCACTCACTGGCACCAATTTGTCAGTTTCCTCTATTTTAGCTCGTAATAACTCTTGATACCAATTTGATACTGATGGTATCATCATAAAATTACGTAGTCTGTGTATCGTCTGCGGACCGTAGCTGCTGTCCTTGCTGCACTCTTAGAACTCGCATTTAGTGAATTTGTCGTCCAGAAGGCTATCACAGGCGCCAACCTGCCAATTTCATCCGGCAATCTCCCGATATCTGGAAAGTCTCATGCTCGTTCCCACAGTTGTACATCACGTCTTATTCTTTATCTTATGCGAATGCTTCCGGGCGTGTTATCGGTGTTGTTATCAGGTCAGGGCGCGAAAAGGGAATTGTTCGCCTCAGATATGTCCTCCTCTCCCTGCCCAGATCTGTTCCTCCTCACGTACTCACGCACCACCCTGTAACCTTAGCTTCCTTGCGTAGTCCTCTGCTATCAGGTCAAGCCAGGTTTCAGAGGGGGTGTCCCTGAATGCTGCTCTTGACATTTGCGAACAGAACAGTATGCGCCTAATGGGCTACTGTACAGGCTTTGGCAGGTGTACTCAGTATCAGTGATTTATTCAGACCTTCCAACATCCCCCAAACGTTTGACATCACCCCCTCCCCCCACCAAAAAAAAAACAGCAACTGCACCCCCCAAATTTTTTTCTTTCCTCTGGATTCTGTTCTGCTGCCCAATGTTGTATCCAAAATGACAAGCAAGGGGGGGGGGGGTACAAAATGTTTGTGGGGTTATTCTTACAGCTACGCTTCAGTATCGTTATACATTGAATGTATCACTGTCGACATCTATTTATGCACGTTAAAATAACAAACTCCCTGTAAGAGGGAGCGTTAGGAGGTTTAGGGGGGTCAAGATGTGAACTGGGCTTGGTTCCGAGGCATCACTCATGAAAAAAGACTCACCAGCAACCGTAGAAGGACAACGTTGCACTGACTGGAGGGGCACAGTGGGGACAGCAGTTCTTTTCAGACGTGTCCTCTGCCTGTTCACGAACGCGTCGGATGTGAAATGCGCCTCGCACAGTTTGTGATGTTTTAGCTGGTCAAGCGGAAGATTGGCAAATCCTGGTTGACAGGCGTACTCAATCCACGCAGACTTCCTATAACACAATGAAGGTTGATGAATAAGAGAGAAAATAAATACTCTACAGACTAACCCAAAGGAAAACATCGCTCACTGATTAGTGTGACAAATGTGTCTGATCCCTACATAAAAAAGCTGGAAATAAACAGGAACTGTACCTCTCGTCTCCTGGGAATCCAAAAAATGAAAGGTTGCAGTTGAGGCGTGAATTCTTGCAACCGCTGGCTCCGCATTTGTTATAACTGACCCGTCTTGGTTGACCATCTTCCGGTGTTGCCATTGCGCCTCACGGCTCCTCACACATGTTGCACGGTCAGCATGGCAGTGTGACAGCCAGACACCGATAATAAACCGAAGAAGTAAGCAAGCACTTAAATAGATTCTGGTCGTCATTGAGAATCCTTTGGTGTTGCCTTGTGCTCCTTTCGTGAGCATCACTTCAATCCACTTCCTTACGTCCCAAGGCCAATTCCCACGGGAACAGAGGCTCAAACCTTTTCTTGAGACTTATTCGGAGTCGGCGCCGCTTTTACTTCGACAGTCAAGGTCGACTTGTATCTCCCGTAATCCTTGGTCACTCTGGCCACTGTCATGCGGCACGCCATAACACACCCCCCATAACGGCCAGAGAAGTCAAATCGAAACCGCCATGCCTGTGCACGCATGTGCGCCCGAAAATAACCCATGTTCAACCAATCGGGGCGCGCACACAGTCTCGGCCAATGAGCTTGCAACGTTGTAGATTGGCGCAGTGGTACATACTCTACAGCCGCATCCTCGGTTACCTGTGGAGGACTGGTGCAGATTTGTAAGAAACACTGAAGAGATTCAAGGGGACACACACACTATGGAAGTCGACAGCCGAATTAGAAAAGGTATTGCGATTTTATCCTCGCTGTCTAATCAAAAGCACTATTTTCAGCAGGGCGAACGGTCCTCGATGGTTTGACGGCGTTTTTCGGTTGGATTCCGGAAGATGCAGTACCGCGGGGTCTCTATGAAGCTTTAATCGGGAAACGATTCACCACCACCATCGACAGGGTAGACGATGCTGTGGACGAGATCCTACGAGTATACCACGAAATTGAGCTAGAAAAAGGAGATGCGAACCTATTCATGATATCACGCGAAGTCCTAAAGAGATACGGCTACAGAGACATCGCGGGCATAGATATTCTTCAAGCTCTCCATCTGCTGCACGTCTTAGTTTACCTCTGGGATGAATGCTGTCGTATCATGTACGAACCGGATGGCTGCCCCCTAATGATCGAGTGAAACTGCTGTGTAATCCTCACGTAAAATAAAGCTCTTTCTTCCGCACAAAAGATTTTTGAATGCATGAACAGACGGTTTCGAACGTCCAGCCTACCTCATTCGAAGCGTTTTTTTGAAATTGCCACGCGGGCGTTTGACATCGACTTGACAACTGCAAAAGTGCGAAGGCCCAGTGTGTCGCGTGAGATGGATCAGTTCGTATGCAAACGCATGCTGGCAGATTTACAACGTCTAAACAACTTTTTAAATGGACACGGAGAAGAGAGTGATTTTAGCGACATTTTGAGAGCTATTCCCGTGCGGAGTACTCATAAACTAAGACAGTTTGTGAGATACAAGTTGGAACTGTTGGAGCGATATAGAAACGGAGAACCCATCAGCGAGACAATCATAAATGCCGGGTTTTCCATCCCCGTGGTGCGTGACTACTGGAAAAAGAACCATACGAGCTTGGACATTACCGTCGTCGAGGGAAAGGAACGTGTTGTCTCCACGTTAGAAGACGTCCTCGCTACAGTGTTGTGAATACCGTGTTTACTGTAAACAATTTCTTCATAATCTTTATTGTTTGTGACATAAAGTTCGCACGAAATAAATGCGGGAATGAAGCAACCACTATATTCTTATGATGTAAAGCAAATCCAACTCGCGAACGCGAACTACGCGGCGTATTGCCCACATTGAGGAGATATGTAGTGACACCGCGAAATCTTCATTGTTTACGTAGATTGAGATCACCCCATAGATTTTTTATGCAAATAAACGTTTATTTGCCTGTGCTGTTTCACTCAATCCTTGGGAATATAAACCGACCGCTCACTTGGTAAATCGTACAACAACAACATTGATTCCACCGATAGACCAGCATGCGTAGCAGAAGGGGAGCTTGAAGAATATCTACAGGTAGAATGTCTTCGTAGCTCGACCTCCTTAGGACTTCATGGAGATTACGTGATATTTTGAATAGAAATGAGACTCCTTGCTTTCGCTCGATTACGTAGTACATGCGTAAGATCTTGTCCACGGCGCTGTCTACCCTGTCATCTGCGCTGAATCTTTTGTTGATGAAAGCTTCGTATATTCCTTCCGGCACTTCCTGTTCAGGTATCCATTGGAAGAAGGTTCTTACAACATCGAGGTCCACGCGTCCTACAGAAAATGTGATTTTCGTCAGTGCTGTGAAGAGAGGGCGGGGGGCAAGAAATCGATTTACCCCTTCTTCTATCAAACACCATGTTGTGTCGATGTGCTATCCCGAATGGTGTGCGGTGGGAGCTCGAATTGCACAGCGTATTGCCTATTTACAGATATAGAGGGAGAGTATTTTCGCACATCAGGCTTCGAAAGTACCTTATTCCCCATACTTTGTTTTAGGGTTACTCCATGTGTGGTTGTAAAGATACGCGATGTCAAACGCCCGCGTGGCAATTTAAAAAAAGAAGCTTTGAATGAGGTAGGCTGGACGTTCGAAACCGTCTGTTCATGCATTCAAAAATCTTTTGTGCGGAAGGAAGAGCTTTATTTTACGTGAGGATTACACAGCAGTTTCACTCGATCATTAGGGGGCAGCCATCCGGTTCGTACCTGATACGACAGCATTCATTCCAGAGGTAAACTAAGACGTGCAGCAGATGGAGAGCTTGAAGAATATCTATGCCCGCGATGTCTCTGTAGCCGTATCTCTTTAGGACTTTGCGTGATATCATGAATAGGTTCGCATCTCCTTTTTCTAGCTCAATTTCGTGGTATACTCGTAGGATCTCGTCCACAGCATCGTCTACCCTGTCGATGGTGGTGGTGAATCGTTTCCCGATTAAAGCTTCATAGAGACCCCGCGGTACTGCATCTTCCGGAATCCAACCGAAAAACGCCGTCAAAACATCGAGGACCGTTCGCCCTGCTGAAAATAGTGCTTTTGATTAGACAGCGAGGATAAAATCGCAATACCTTTTCTAATTCGGCTGTCGACTTCCATAGTGTGTGTGCCCTTGAATCTCTTCAGTGTTTCTTACAAATCTGCACCATCATACGACCACAAAAGCCAGAACTTGTTTGAGCACGCTGAAACAAGTTATGATATGGCACGCGCGTGGGAGCTGGACTTGTTTGATCGCGCAGAACAGTTTACGTTGTCGCCTGATGCGCTGGAAACACCATGCAGAACCCGCCTGGGAACCCAAAACTACTTCTTTTACTAATAGCCAGAACTTGTTTGAGCACGCTGAAACGCGCACGCACCGTGATGCGTGAAACGGTTTTCTTCTTTCCATAATGCTGTTTGATCGCGCAGAACGTTTGGGATATGATATAAAATGGCTTTAAAATAGCGTGGCGCTCTCCCCAAACTATACTCGCTTAGTCGATGAGTATGCTGCTATATAATCCTTCTCCTTATCACCTATCTGTATAGCTTCTCCATCACACAACACAGAATTTTCCCCCCTAAAAACGGGAAATACTTTTATTTTACTGCCGAATGAACTGAAAATGAGAACTTTCCTCGTTGTGCGCTTGACCCAGAGTCGACCGACGGACGGAACTCAAATGCGCCCTTGGAGGGTGGCGCGATTTTGTTTACACAATCGCGCCCGTGATGCGCGCCCGTTAGCTGCGAAGGACGTTTGGAAACTGCATAAGCGAACCCTTTGTTCTCGGTGCTTGTTTCGGCAATGAGCAGGTGGGCTCATAGGGATTTTTTTTCTTCGCATAGCGTGGTGTGATCACTGGTTTTAATACGTGCGGTCTCGGAAAACATTATTTACGAGGTGACCCAGTTTCTCAGAGAAGGCCTATTTACATCACCTTGACGCAACGTTTTTTTCCGCTAGGGTCCGCCGCAGAGTTTGGCCATGAAGTGCGTTTTGATATAAAACAGATGGCTCCAACACATCTTCAAGGTGACCCAATTTCTCGGGCTTGCAACCTTGCGGAAACGAGCGAGCCCTGATATAAAAGAGATGGTCCCAACCGGAGGGTTATATTGTGCGCCTGTGTTTCGGCTATCAAGTTTTCCGTGCGGCTGGCATGGTAAGTGGTCGACATGTGGGTGCCTGGAAGGTGCGCGACATTTTGGTGTGTCGGCGCATGTTGAGCATGTGTGCGCGGGCAGGTTAAAATCGTGTGAGCTGTCCACGCGTCCGTGTTTCCCTACCCTGCTGTAGCGCGTCGCGCGACAAGAATCTACGTACGTTATACCGGTCTGATGAGGTAAGCCAATTTTATTGATGAGATGAACTTGTTCAAAGTGCGACGATCTTAATATTGGTGCTTCCAGTATAGAGAAGGAACGCGGAGGTGCGACTGCACGGGATGTTCGGTGAGAGAGCAATCTGAAATCGTGTTTCTTCATATTCAGTTTGGGTTGAGTGTCCGTTTTTAACATTGAGTATGTGCGAAGCTTCACTGCATAGCATTGTTTAATAAGCATTGGAGTCACGACATAGCATCACTGTGCTTTGTGCTTGATTTAGTTAATTTCTTATGTTGAAATCTGAAACCGCAATATACGCGGACATGGGCAGGCTAAAGTCGCGTGAGCTGCCCGCGCGCCGCATGTTTCAGATATTGCTGCATGGTGCTCGTGAATGTATGTGCCGGTCTGCGAAGGTGAGCGCGCATTTTTTCCGAGATGAACCTGTTCATAATGCGACTATCCTAATATTTCTAATGGTGCTTCCAGTTGTGCGAGGCGGGTTGCGTGCGCTGGTTATGTTTGCGCGTAATGTTCTGGGGGAGCAATGTGTTTCTTCATACTCAGCTTGGGTTGAGTCTGCCTTTTAAGATTGAGTGCGATCATCCTAAATTTATATTTCTCCATACTGTTCAGTAGTGCTCGTGCGAACGCGGAGATGTGTCGCGTGAAATCCACGCTGGCTACGTTTGCGGCATGATGTAGATTTGTAAACCTGGAAGGCGCGCGATAGTTTGGTGTGTCGGCGCATGTTGAGCTCGTGCGTCGCGCAGATTACGCATTCAAGCTTGTATTGTGTGTGTGTGTGTATTCATAGCTACGTGATAACGGTGTGTGCATGCCTCCCAGGTGAAAAATTGCAATATACGCGGATATGGGCAGGCTAAAATCGCGTGAGCTGTCCACGCGTTTCAGATATTGCGTGCTGTATGGTGCTCGTGTCGCGCGGTGAATCTATGTGTCCTAAAACCTGTCATATTTGTAACTGTGATAAAAGTGAACACATTTATTCTGAGATGAACTTGCTTATAATGTGATGATCATTTTGAATCTGTGTGATCACCCTTAACTTATATTTCTAATGATGCTTCTTACTGTCTAATAGTGATCTTGCGTACTGTTTTGAAGGAACGCGTGCTAGGCGTGTCGCGTGCGCTGGATACGTTTCCACAGAATGCCTCCGTGAAAGCAATCTGAACTTGTGTTTCTTGCTACTCAGCTTGGGTTGAGTCTTCTTTTTAATATTGAGTACGTGCAGAGTTTCACTGCATAGCACCAAGCACTATGAGTCTACCCGATCACTTTGTTTAATAAGCGTTGGAGCGTCAGTGAGGGAAACAATCTTGAGCTTCACCATTACTATGCTTCGCCATTCTGCTTGATGAACATTTAATTAGTCTCTTGTGTTCAAGTGCAACGCACACTGTCTGAAACAAAACGATCCTAAGCTTCCTTGCAGGTACAGCTCTACAGGGTTTCTTGATGATCTGCTCAATCGACATTGAAATAGTTTTTCTTAAGACGAGCATCTCTGCAAAGCATCAACTATCCATGTTTCTCTATCATGTGCGTCTTCCTGCTCAGCTCTTTAGTCCGAACGCGTGCTGAGCTAGTGGGTTTCACTGCTTGGCGTCACGATGAGTGTTTTCTTTCTTTTTTTTTTTGCGCTCCGTTTATTAAACATTGAAAACTTGTTGTTGTCGAAGCACACTATCTGCGACAAAATCCGTTCTTCAGCTTTTAAGAATGAACGCGCTTCACTCTATAGCATTATTTATGTTTTTACCTCTCCATTCTGCTTGATAAACACTGAAGTATATTTTGATGTTGAAGTGCAAAGCACACTATCACAAGAACGAAAGCTTGCTCCCAGAGGTGGGCTTCCCCCTACGCGTGCATACAACGTGGTTAAGCCCACTTTACTCGTGTTCTGTGGAGCGACAGGTAGAGTGTGTTTTAAGATGTGTTCATCGTACCCCGAACATTTACCGTTGGCACCGCGAGGCAACCGTGGCTGTGAGGGGGCATGGATAGCATGAAGGAGGCTGACTTCAGATGGCAGCACCGAACATATTGATGTAAGCTGTTTTATTCATGTTTTGTAATGTTCAGCAGCAGATTTGGCTTCTAATGCCGGCTCTCTTGCTAGATGTATGAACCAGTCGGATAGAAAGGAGTGACCACTGCAGTTAGAATGGACGTTATCAACACCCGCGTCGCAGCTGTCCATCTTTGGAAAGACAAGCGGCGCCATCTATTGTATGTGTAGGGCAGAGCATGTGAAAGAGTTTCATTGTGAACCAGTGAGCAGCCGCGGATGGAGGAATGGGCCGTTGGAGCCTGGCTAAACCTATCTTATGGCGAAAGTTCCAATATCCCACATTTAAACTAATACCCCTGTCACACGGGCATTTTCGATCCTGCTCGACCGAACCTGCTTGAACCCAATGCAGATCGGATGGTGCTACACGGCCGCTTCCAAGCAGGATCGAACTTTGATCCTGCTTGACTCAAGACAGTTCCCATAACAGGATTGAGAATTTCAAGACGGCTCGACGGCCGCCATTTGCATCCCCTGACCCCAGTGAACTGTCATAACTTAAGACGGACATGCGCGCGAAGCTACAAATGATGGTTACATCGGTATACGATAAAACCACTAATATCGCTGTTATATAGGAAACGCGAAATTAATGAGTTCCGTTTATTCATTTGCCTCTATTCTCGACACCGTCAACGATTCAATGCGCATTGAAAGTGGCCGTGTAGCAGCGTCAAAACTCGAGCGTGCTCGGGAAGTTCGATGCAGATCGGATTCGAGAAGGATCGAAATGCCCGTGTGACAGGGGTATTATATTATCTCATCTAGAGATTAGAGGGAGTAGCAGTCGGGTCTAGCGCGGAGTGGAAGTGACCAATTCGAGTCTGTTAGGGCGCTCTACACATAAGTGAACAATGAGAGGCCTGTGATGGGCCACTTGCAGTGAGATGAGCCATATGGCATCTACCGAGAGGGCTGAGTGACCAATGAGCGCAAGGAACTAACGATCTCTCTGATGCTGCTGAACCAACCCACAGGCTGTTGTACCAAATAAAGGTTGAAATCAACACCTGTCGTGTGTCTTGTCTGAAGCAGCTGCCGACAAATTCAGGCTAGCAAACCACTGTGTTCAGTAGGCTTAGCGTGGACCAATCGGGGCCAGCCATCGGTAGGCTTCGCCATGAAGAGCCAATCAGTAGGCTTAGCGTGGTTCGGCTTAGAAGTCTGGATCAGTAGGACCAATCAGCACAAAGTGTGTGTGGTGCCAGTAAAGAGTTGCGCCACAAGGTAAATAGCGTGGACCAATCAGGGGCAAGCCATCGGTGTGAAGGCCCAATCAGCAGACTTAGCGTGGTTCAGCTGAAAAGTCAGTAGGCTTAGAATGGGCCAATCAGCATGAAGTGGTTGGAGCCAGTAAAGAGTTGCTCCCTCAGTGGAACGAGGGCCAATTGGTAGCGGCCAATCAGAGCGCTGGGAGAGCGCTCATTAGCGCGGACCGGCTTAGAAGTCGGCAGGCCTAGAATGGACCAATCGGCATGAAGTGGGCGGACGCCACAAGGTAAGTTCGAACATCTGAGATAAAGCCGCAGCGTGGCCGCTGCCGGGGCCGCGCCTGGACAGTAGGACCAATCAGCGGAGCCGGTTAATTAGCACGGCGGGCGTGCACCAATCAGCGTGAAGCAGGGGGCGGAGTCAAGTAATTAACATAAAAGGGGCGGAGCTATGGTGAACCAATCAACGCGATCAGTAGGTTTAGCGTGGACCAATCAACGTGAAGTGGGGCGGAGCCAAGTAATTAGCATAAACGGGTGGAGCTACGGTAAACCAATCAAAGATCAGTAGGCTTAGCATGGGCCAATCAACGTGAAGTGGGCGGAGCTAATGGCGGCCAATCAGATGGCTTTGGATTTGGCTTGTGCATGGATTACAAGTGGATTGTGTTGGCTTAGAACTGGATTGTGTTGGCTTAGAATCGGCCATCTTGGATTAGAAAAAGGATGTCGTTATAGCGCTCGGTTCTTATGCCGCTCGAATATTATGCAGTCTAGATCTATACTACTTGCAGGTGATGCGACGCCCACGTTTTTCTTGATTCGCATGCGTAAGATTGGTGCTAAATATGGCATCCGAAGGAAGTGTTGGATAAAGTTAGTTGTGCCATGACAATTTTAAATGATGAAGAACAGAAAAGTGTAAGAAATTGCTTTATGGTCTATTTCAGCACTGCAACGACGAAGTCTCAATCCGCCACTTAATCTAAAACGAAAATTATAAAAACACGCCGTAGTTGGCTGTTAGAACTTTCTGTTCTACGCCATTACGAGCGACCAGTTTTATTTATTTATTCGGTTCCTCTCTTTAGAGCCACACGTTTCACCGCCGCGGAGGGAAACCTTTTATTGCCTCTCCTCTCTTCCTTCTCCCTCTCTCCTCCTTCTCTCACGACTCTCAACATTCAACATGCATTTTGAGGGGGCAATAAAATGCGAAACTTCCTTCTCGCAGAATGAAGGATGCCGTTATCTTGGCAGACGTTATCTTGGCTTCCGACGCAAAGGAAATAGAATTCGCATCGGTAACGTCGTTCGCGATGCGTGAGCGAAAGAAACAGCCATTTAATATACCTCGCTCCCTCTCCTTCTCAAGAAGCGCGACAATGCTGGGACGAACTGCATTGGTCTGTTTAAACGATCTCCCGCGATGATTGGGCAAATCGTTTGAGGAGACCAATGAGAGGTCTTTCCTCATTGCCGGACATCTTGAGAAGGAGAGGGAGAGGGAAAGCATCAGCATCGTTTCCTTTCTTTTTTTCTATCGGTCATAAATCACGAAGGACGCAACCGACGAGTGCTGTTTCCTTTTTGTTTGTGTCAAGGTAACGTCACCATTCATTTTGCGAAAACACGCAACCGGTTCGGGACTGAGACGGCGTCCTGCTGTGTAGATTTGGATTGTCTGTAGTCACCACGACTATTGCAATGCAATTAAATTGATGCACCAAATAAGAAAATTTTGAATGGTTGTGATGTGACGATGAGTGAGGTAGAAGAGATAGGATAAAATTTTATTTCTTCGCATTGTACGCTACATTCTCCAGAATACGATTTCAGAAATTATTTTTTCGATGTGCACAGTTACAGCGTCCTTCTAAAGCGCACTGCAAGAAAATAGAAAATTTACTGTAAGCGCTTCGCATTTTGTTGGTTAAGTGACACATTATGAAATTCTTAAAAGCAAAAAAAAAAAAAAAAGAAACTGTACAGCTGATCTTTGTTGATATTCGCCTTATGTGTGTTACGATCTTCTCTGCACCTCCGTTCAAGTCCGGTTCCTAAGGAATATTCATTTCAGGGGAAAACTATAACCAAAGCCTACCTGAAGCGCTGCAGCTACACGTGTGAAATGCCCTATCTTCCAAGATCACAGAAGCGGCGAACACGGAAAGAACCCAGATGGACGCCCTGCGCGGTAAGAACCTTCGTGACGAGCACATCTTAGTAATCGGAGTAGATGTATACACGCAAGGCGTGTCCGCCTATTTGTGTGTCGATATGCTGCACGCGCCTGAGGTTCTTTTGACGTGCCCCTGAAATATCCAACAGACTTGGCTGGAAGCAGTGCTTACCTCCCCCTCGACGGGTATCGAACCAGCGATCTTGCGCTAGGGAAGGAAGCCAACACGTTGCCGACTGTACTACCGAGGACCGCGCACAAGTTCCCCTTGACAGTTGCAAAAGCTACAAAAGAGAGGTTTCGTTGTACGAGATAAAGATGACATCTTTCACAGCAATTTCACCTGACGATACCGCGCCATTCTCGTGCCATTCATACACCTCTTACGCAAATGCCTCTCGTGACAGCATTGTATACGTATTAGTGCGACAATAGTGCGACAACACGAGGCGACTGTCATGAGTAAGTCACGGGAGTTTATGCAAAATTAATATTTTTTGAATGCGTTCTAAATGATATTCTAAAATCTCTCCACACATTACCACTCACAACAACATAAAAATTCAATGTTTCGTGTCTCATACAATTGCATATTTGGGCATCATTTGACCGTCATGTAATATGACAGTTACATATTATACCACATATTTCGGAGCTATTTTGTTGGATGTTATGTCACATTTCGGCGCTTTCCTTAACGGCTGCCGTTCCCTGTGTTGTTGTTCTACTGCTCACAGCTAATTTCAACAGGGAGGACGTCTGCCCAAATCTCGTGTTCTTGCTACGCATCTAAGCTACTACACTGATTTTAGGCTCATTCGTGCTACGTAACAGTGGATTCGGGTAGTACCACTAGCACCCAGAACCAAGTTCTCAAAAGAAAGCCCGCGACATGTAGTCAGCGCGTTCAAGTTGTGCTTGATAAAAATAAGGGAATCAAATTATTGCAGTGTGTGAGTGCCGTTCTCAGAGCCAATAAATATCACAACAAAGAGCTGTCTGCACACGGCGTAGATCAGCTATAGGTAGCTAGCTAATTCGCCGGAGTAACATCCAGCGGCACAGAGCACATTTTCGCCGTACATGGCTTTCTTAACTGGCAAAGCAAGAAGTTGTTAATCGTCCCATGTAAAAATGCATGTGGAAGTGTGTGTGCACACCTTTGAAAACGTACGTATATGGCTGTGGTGGCATATAGCAATGATCAACGAGGAATATATGAGTATGCACGCGTGAACGTGCTTTCCAACTGCATGCATTTTCATTTCTACGTATTTCAGCAGTTCCAAGGCACACAAAACCTTCTGCGGCAAAATTCCATGCATCATAGTATTTCTGCATATTTCGTGCATATTTTGACGTTTTGCGCAGCATATCTGCGTACATATTTTGGAAGATTTTTGCGCATAAACTCGCGGGCCCCAATCATGACCATGCACAGCAGCGAGAAGACTTACTCCATAGCGACATTTGGTTCCCGAACTATTATACACACAAATCGAAAGAATATTAACAAATTTCACGAAGTACGTACTGACACCCTTCGCCGTTAATGACCAGAGAGGAACTTTAAGGAGCACGGAGGGCACTCCGAACACACATTGCACGCATTTTTCACCGCGCTCTATGAACATACTACTTTACCTTGAGGAACTGTCACGCAAATTGTCATTTCGAAAGCGCAAATTTGCTGAGAGAGGTAGTTAAAAAAAAGTGCAGGCGGTGTCCACCCCGCCAAGCTTCTTTTCGTGGTTATTGGCTGTCTAGAATCGTCTGCGAGCGAGAATGTCTAGTCGAATGCGTGAGTCTAAGGCGTGCGTCGAAGAAGACGCATGCCTCACGATTGGGTGATTGTTATTACACATACTGTG
Source organism: Ornithodoros turicata (assembly GCF_037126465.1). Lineage (NCBI taxonomy): Eukaryota > Metazoa > Arthropoda > Arachnida > Ixodida > Argasidae > Ornithodoros > Ornithodoros turicata. The sequence continues at coordinate 23,483,385 of NC_088203.1, read as the reverse complement.
AGAACTGACGGGGTGTCGATATAGCTTGCCGTTGTTGGCTGCACACGAGTGGGCATCGTCACGACTATAGCAAAAAAAAAAAAAGATGAGAGAGACAAGAGAGTTGACAAGTGAGTGAGGCATATAGGCAGGAAGAGCGACGGAGGTTCACTGTGGATGGGAGGTGCACTAGATTGGTCTTTTATTCGCGAGGCCCGCTTCTTGAAGAAAACGCATGAGGTTACGAGTTTCTGTAAACTCGCAACAGAACTTGACCACAAAGCACGCTTTTAGTCAATGATCATCCCGAATGACATCGTTCTGCCCCTCATGTTCATCTCAAAAGATATCGTTATCTGACCTGATTTGTTGAAAACGGGAGGCGTACGCCTTTTGTGTGACACTTATGCTGTTCATAATTGTCACAGAAAAGGCGTACGCCTCCCGTTTTCAACAAATCAGGACAGATAACGAAATCATTTGAGATTTTGGTTGGCTAGGGGCGTGCTATGAGGTGAAGTTCATTTCTAAGAGAGTAGCCAACCATCATCCCGAATGATATCGTTCTCCCCTGTGGTATGTTGAAAACGGGAGACGTAAGCCTTTTTGGATCATTATGTACTGCATAAGTCATACTACAAAACAAGCGTACGCCCCCAGTGTTCAACAAATCAGGGGCGAGAACGACGTCATTCGAGATTATAGTTGGCTGGGAGCGCGCTATGCGTTGAAGTTTATTTTTAAGAGGTCCTGGTGACGACTGTGCTGTCTGGAATTTTTCCTGGGTTTTCCTCAGACGCTGTCAGGCATATCTCGGCACAGTTCCCATAGAAGTCGGCCCAGGACGCACCTTCCCCCACTGCGTTAGTCGTGATGTTGCCCACCTGTGTGAGGCCGACAACGACGAGCTCTTTCAGCACTACCACCACCACCCATTTTGAAGAGTGATGAGCTCATCAAATGCGTAAAATGGGCTTCGAGCTCGTCAAGCTGCTTACAACTTTTTGTCCCAGTTATCCATAGAAATATTCTTAGTGAATAGAAGTTTGATTTATTCGTTGACTAACTACCTACTAACAATGTAAAATATCGATGCATCTAAATCCCGTTTTCGCCGGGGACTTGGTGATGCACTGCTGCTTCCCTGGAAACTACTTGAGGCATGGCTATATAACCTCGAGATGATCGTGGATGATCCAGCACACGCACGTCGTTACGCGTGCACTGAATTCCCACTAGAGGAGGAGAGGAGGAAAGCGAACGTGTGGTTTGCACAAGATCGCCGAATCGGTACGCTTGTGCGAACCTCTAACCACTACACTCTGAAAACTGAACTTCACCGCATAGCACGCTCTGCGCCAACGATTGCCAAGAATGATCGGGTTATCGCTACTGATTCGAGGAAAGAGGGCGGCGTACGCCTTTTTCTGTTAATTATCATCTATGCAAATTGACACGAAAAGGCATAGGCCATCTCTCTCTTCGAATCAGAAGCGATACCCTATCATTCGTTGTAATGGTTGGCGTAGAGCGTGCTATGTGGTGAAGTTCGGTTTATAGAGTCTAGCTAACGGCTGCCACTCAAGCTCAAAAATTCATTTGTGATTCTAATCCTACGGCTTGCGATGACCTTTCAGAAAGGGCCTTTCGCGAAGAGCCATAGGGAAAGTGGATTCTATTTGGTCTACTCAAAGTGTCCAGGCGGGGAGTGTTATTAATACACAGATGGATCTCTTCATTTAAGTGAGTATGACAAGAAATTTTTTATCACGCAACTAGGTAATCCGGTGTTACCAGCTTCGTGACATGTTGAGGCGCCATTGTAGTCACACTAAGTCGGATCAATGTTGATGTACAAGCAAGGAGAGCGCTTCCGGGAAGCTGAAGGGTATATTATTCGAGTACAATAATAAACAAGAATCTAACGAGGTCCAATAAAACTCCAACGTCTCTATGTCAACTCCCTGCGGTCCCCAGGGGCCCTATTCCGAGCCGCTGTCGAGCGGCAGCGACGGTGTCGATAGAGGAGTATCGGTAGAAGACGATAACGAGCACCGGGAACGACACCTGCCACTTTTGGTATTCCCATGTAGCTTTTAACGACAGTGCGCTTGATTTGTTGACTGTCGGTAGAGGTTAAGACGTCTGGGAACGAGACGTTGCACTCTGAGCCAATAGTGTAGCAGGAGGAGAATCACGCGGAATGCCTTATTTTGGAAGCAGACGACGACGACGACGCGTTGACGATGGAGAAGTCTCGCGCTTCTCGCTCAGTGCACGAATAATATGAAATTGTGTTGCTGTTCGTCATAGAGCACCGCACTTTAGTCACGGACATTTTGCTGACGACCTACACGCAATTAGAATCAGTGGGCAGAATCAGTCGCGATATTAAATTCCCAGAGAAGGAGCTGTCAGGACAGTTAACAAGTGGAGAAATGTAAGCTTTAGGCAGACCTTTGTGTATTGTTTGATATGTATGATAGGGGGTGGAGAATTGTCTCTGTGGCAAAGTGGTTTCAATAAAGGCGTTTCATCTGATACAAACCCGTTGTCGCCCGATCTAAACACCGGCGCCAACCGTGATTGTGTTTAGCCACGCGAAGTAACTTGCAGCCGTCTTGACAGCTCTCGCTCCGCTTAACGACAGTATCATCCACCATATCGACAGGGTGGAGGCTGTCGTTCCCGTGAGCGACACCGTCGCTTACGGGCGACGCGTTTGGAGCGCAGGGAATACCAAATTCTCTTCGATAGCGTTACGTTGCGTCACATACCACGTGTTCTCGCTCCCGAACGACACGTTCGCGCTACCGACATAGATCGGAATAGGCCCCCAGGATACATGCGGTGCAAAGCGTACAGAAGTTTCCAGCGGAGGATGTGCTTTGCTCCTCCACTGTGCTGTATGCGAACAACACCTGTCGTGACTGATGAAATCAAGTAAACATAGGGGGGGGAATATGTTTATTGAGAAAAAAAAAAAAAACAAGGAAAGGTTAGTCAGGCAAAGGCCGACTTGCTATTCCTTTCGTAAAGAGGAACGGAAAAGGAAAGGGGACGAAAAGATAGGAAGAAAACGAAAAAAGGAAAGAAGGCGGCATGAAAGAAAACGAAAAAAAACGAAAGAAAGAAAGCGAAAAAAAAAGGGAGAAAACAAAATAGAGGAAAGAAAACGAAAAAATAGAGAGAGAACGAAAAAAAAAGAAAGAAAAGAAAAAGAAAGAAACGAAAAGAAAAGGGAAAGAAACGAAAAAGAGGAAAGAAAACGAAAAAAGGAAAAGAAGGAAAGAAGCGAAAAAAAAGAAGAAACGAAAAAAAAAAGAAAGAAGCGAAAAGAAAAGGGAAAGAAACGAAAAAGAGGAAAGAAAACGAAAAAAGGAAAAAAAGGAAAGAAGCGAAAAAAAAGAAGAAACGAAAAAAAAGAAAGAAACGAAAAAAAAAGGAAAGAAAACGGAATACACACACACATACACACAGACAGATACACAAAAGGGCCTTAGAGGCTGGTCGAGAGACCGGTTGCACGGAGAAAGCTCAAGAGGGCAGTCGTAACTGCCCCCTGGTTGTGCAGGACCGGGCCGAGCAGGGTGGCCAAAGAGACGTTAGGGTAGCCAAGTTGTCGCAAGTGGCGTTGGAGGACGAGTCTTTCTGGGAGGTACCGGTTACAGAATAGGAGGTAGTGCTCGATGTCGGCTTCCACATAGCAAGTTGTGCAATCGGGGGAGTTCGTCTGGCGCATTTTATGCAGGAGTGAGGGTGTCCGTGCAACATTCATTCGAAGGCGGTGGAGGAGTGATTCTTCAGCTCTATTGCAGCGGCAGGCAATAGTGAAGTCCTGCATGGGGTCAATGAGGCGTACGAAATGATGATATGAGGTAGAGTCCGCTCGGAACTGCCGGGTACGGACATAACGCCACCGACGAATGTGCAGGGAGCAGACAGAGATCGTTAGGGGCAGAGGGGTGGCAGGAAGAGCTCTGTTAGATGTTGCGTCTCTTGCTATTGTGTCTGCGCGGGTGTTACCCAGAAGGCCTACGTGTCCCGGGATCCATTGAAGCGTCACAGAATGGCCAGTTACCGCAAGTTGTGTCAGAGCTTGTAGTATGAGCGTGTGGAGAGTGCATATGGTGCTGGGGCGAAACGAGAGCAGCAAATCCAGTGAGGCCTTGCTGTCAGTCAGAACAACCCACTGTGCAGCCGGCAGACCGAGCAGATGCTGTAGAGCAGAGAGGATGCCGAGGAGTTCCGCTTCCATAGAAGACATTGGGTATGGGAGGACAACGGCTTGCTGAAAGTCACTACCAGGGATATAAAATGCAGCACCCGAGCTGTCTGCCGTGACTGAGCCGTCCGTGTATACCTGGCGATGATTCTGATACGTGGAGTGCAAACAATGGAGAGCGAGTTGGAGGGCTACAGGTGCGGGAGTGTCACGCTTGCGCTGAAGACCAGGGATGGTGGAGCAGATATCAGGACGCGCAAGGGTCCACATTGCTGGCGCATATGTGGGAGTGGTTGGGGAGGGAGGAAGATGATCCTTCAGGCGGGCGATGGTCTTGCCGAAAGCCGAGTCAGGGCATTCGTCGTCAATATGGCAAAGATAGTGGTGAGGGTGACTGGTTAGATAGCGAGAATATACTCGAAGTGTATCAGCATCCCGCAGAAGAGGGACAGGAGTCTCCCGTGCTTCAGCAACATAGGCAAATTCATGCTGAAGGTGCAGAGAGACTGCTTCTTGAGTAAGCACTTGGGGCGTTCTAAATGTCACTTCATTGCTCCTTCGAGGAAGCGAGTGACAATCTCGAACGGATAAACAATACAACTTGTCTCTTACGGCCATATACTATACTCCAAACTTTTGTTTCTTGGAAAAGAGTTGCCTTAAATATATGAAGTGGCCAACAGACACTTCCGTCCTCATTACGCCTAAAGAGAAAGTTCGCTCCCTAGCGTTATACTTCTGTCACACGGGCGGTCTTATTGAAACCAATCGCCACTGAAAATGTACGTAGCGCCATCAGGTGTACAACGTCACCGTGTCAAGCTGTCGGGGTGCATTGGATCCAACGCTGCCTGAGATCGCCGCGCAACGGAAGTGCTCGAAAAGCGCGTAGTTCTAGTTTCGGCTTATTTGCATAGCGAAATTTGGCATTGTACATTGGCATCAAAGTACGTTCGCTTCACAAGGTGTTTAATAAAGACGGTGGAATTGAATAATGACTGGCTCCAATTCTGCGGTCCCGCATTTCCCAGAAAACTGCAAATTAATAAGTTAATTAATGAATTTTATCTAGTTAGTCGTTCCGTAGTTGCAACGCTGTCCTACAGGATGTTCGCATGGCCGTATAACCCGTTCTCTGCGAGATTTTTTAATAAAAATTCTGTAATGAATAAAAAATACACCACTAATATATATCGTCCTTGGTTAGAGAGCTAATAAATAAGCTCTTACACCAATCAGCTCCATCGGTACAGAGTACGTGGCCCTCTCACGTAGATTTCCTGTCGCTCTTTCTATGCTCGAAAAGTGCGTAGTTCTTATTTCGGGTCATTTGCATAGCAAATGACGATGGATAGATAACAAGAGCGATGGATATTTCAACACACGTGCGCGTTTGAGGGTTTTTTTTTTAAACAAGGAATGACTTTCAACGAGGAATATATCCGGTTCTGTTATGGCCCTTTTACGCGGAACCCTTTAATTAAACCAGGTGGTCCCACCAGCATCAAGGTCAAGAAAGGAAGGTAAAACTAGAGGCGGGGACACTTCCTGCCCTAGACGCACATGTCGCGCGCGCTTCTTTGCGAAACTCAAGTAGGCGGGACTAAAGCTTAATGTTCACTTTTTTTTCTTTTTACTATTTCTGTTGCGATACTGTGCATAGTTTTGTTGGGTCTCTGGTTATCCATGGAGGACTTCATACTTCTGTAAAAAAAAAAAGTGAAGTTCGCTGGGCAATTTTCAAAGTTCAATTGAAAAAATCAGTTTCCCTCAATTAAAAATTGTCCAAAGCCTTCCTAAATGGCGGCAAAAGTTTCTAGAAGGTAATTGCCGAAAGTCCCACAACCCTCCGGCGAGTACGTCGCCAATCAGGAATTTTTATCACTTTAGGTGAAACACCCTGTACTTCCACTTTCAAGGTTAAAGGCTGATTCACAATACAGCGTTTACGGCTCCATACGGCGTCTTACGTCTACCATCGTTCCGTCCTGAATGATGTTCCGTTGCAGTCATTCGCTGTCAGCGGACGTAACACGCAAGCACAACCGTAAACGCAGCAGTGCGAGTCAGGCGTAAGCTGAAGTCCCACGCATCATTTTGCTTTCAAGGGATTCTTGAGCTGGAGATGACATTTTTGATAACTGATGTTTCGTTTCTTTTCAGCTACTGGTACGGGCTTCACACGGGTTTCTTACTTCTGACCACGGTTTCTGGTATCACGTGTTAAGCATTCTCCCTAGCAAATGCACGTGCTCATTATAAGAATTTCTATGTTATTGGTACTTATAATCTGCTGTCTTCCCAAGCCAGCGTGGGCTCGTTGCGCAGCATGGCTGCGCCGTCTTGCACACCATAAACACAACCATCCACCAGCCATCATACCCCGTGCTGTAATTTTATTATCCTCTGCTCGACCACATTGGCATGGCAATATGCCTACACATATGGTTTAAGAAATTTACGACGACAAATATGTGTGAGGATAAGTCGTGGCAAGTGAATAGTAACACAATGACTTGGTGCATGCTGCAAACAAAGCAACCAGAAGCGGAAGGTTGGGCAGAGAATAATGACATTCCAGCCTACATGTGGCAATAGGTAACATGGGACTCTTGAAACTGGCTGACTACATTCATGTAAAGACGGACGCAAAGAAGACTACCCACGTGGGACGGAACTACAGCTTCCCGTACAGCATGGTAGCTACGTGAACTGTTAACACATTTCCTTCATGCACAGGCATTGGTCGCTTATTTGTTCGAACGAAATAAACCGCTGTTGCTGCTGCTGATATGCATCTACTGAGTTTCTTTAGAAGGGGATCTACCTTCTGGTCCTTCGGTTGCAAACCTTCATCAGAATCTTTGAACAGAAGGGACCAGGAGAAACTTCTCATTTATCAGGAGTTCCATTTACTCAGGGAATCTGGTGTATCTGGGTATATTAGACACTGTCTTAGATTGCATGTAGAAGTGCATAAGTTGTAAACAACCCTTGTGCGCATTGCTGTTGCAGATATAGTTTATAGAAAGAGGAAATATTAAGATATACAGTCTTTGTTGGTGACATCTCGGAATCGCTTTGACTCTGGGTCGTTTCACACGATGCATCTTTATGAGCACAACTGGCGGACAAACCGGATTACTTCAGGGAGCAACCACCACGTGGCGCACTTATGATTAGCTCTCCGTCGAAACCCTGGCAAAGAAGTTCGTGCGCTCTCTCTCACAGCCGTCCTTTCCACGCTTTATCAAATTTGTACCTTCAAGAGGCGAGGCTCTTCCTCAGCGTACATTATCTTTCACGTGTTTGAAACTGATATTTTTTCTTCTGTCGTTCCGTCACTTCCCTACACTCTTAAAAATGAACTTCGCCGCACAGCACGCTCCTAGCCAACCATCATCCCGAATGACAACGTTCTCGCCCCTGATTTGTTGAAAACGAGAGGCGGAGCCTATTTTGTGCCGTGCATAATGCACAAGATAGGCTCCGCCTCTTGTTTTCAACAAAACAGGGTCGAGAACGTTGTCATTCGGGATGATGGTTGGCTAGGAGCGTGCTGTGCGGTGAAGTTCATTTTTAAGAGTGTTGTAGCACACATTGCTGCAGTGACGTTGAAGCAACATTGTAAATGTTGTCCAATGTGCAGCAACATTTTGCAACATTTGTTAACATTATTGTAATATTACCAAAAGTGGGCCAACGTTACTATCTATTTTACGATGTTCCTGCACTCTTAAAAATGAACTACACAGCATAGCACGCTACTAGCCAACCCTCATCTCGAATGATATCATTATCTGCTCTGATTTGTTGAGAACGGGAGGCGTACGCCTTTTTTGTGACACTTACGCTGTTCATAATTGTCACCAAAAAGGCGTACGTATCATTCGAGATTATGGTTGGCTAGTAGCGTGCTATGCGGCGAAGTTCATTTTTAAGAGTGTGCAACGTGACAGTGCAATGTTTCTCCAGTGTTGCTAGGGGACAATGTCTGAACGTTCCTCAGTCACCTTCGAGCAACATTACTCATCCAAGCCACTGGCAGTACCCTATAATCGCGCAAAATTTTCAAGACGGTTGTGAAAATATTATCTCAAACATTGCGCGAACGTGGGTAATGCCTCCTTGAAAATTTTTCGCCAGCAGCGATGCCGGAGAACATTTCCGCAACATTGAGACAACGACCCTTCAATATAAATAAAACAAAGAGGGAATGTGTGTGTTATATTGCTGCGACATTGAGACAGCGTCACGGCCATAGTCCGTCAACGCAAATGAAATATAGAGGCAACATTTTTGTTATGCTGCTGCAGCATTGAGACAGCCTTACAGCCATAGTTTCCTAACAACAATACATTTTCAAAGGGGCGCAAAACAGGTCGACGAACATTCTCCAATTATTATGCCCAATGAAAGAACGTAGCTCGCGATATACAAATATGAAATTATTTTGCTTCCAGCGAGCATCTTTAACACGAAACAATGCCACTCAAAGAGCATAAACCCCGCAAGTCTGTCCTTATCCTTGGGACCGGGTCACGTCACCAAGTTCCAAAGTATAGCAACACCGAATTGTAGGCGCTGAAGACGGGGGAGATTTCGCTTTCCTAGCCAATAGCGGACCCCATTGAGAGAAGCTGCAGCTCGCGAGGGAACCGGTTGCGGGAACATCGCGGTGACCTTGTGGAGCAATACAGCACTGAAAACATAGTGCGCACGTGAAATAGAATATTGAGGGTTTTTGGTACAGTTTGAACAGGCTGCCTTGGATTGGACAACTGGGAATATGTTTAGAATTGACCTCACTTCTCGATATTACAACAAAATTAAAGTATAAACGTCCCGCATTCTAAATGGCTGATGAAGCGTGACGTCAAAATGACGTTCACTATTGTCGTCAGGACATCGCAGGGCGGGGCATGAGAGCGAAAGAGTGCAGTGAATATACAGGATGTTTCACGAAAATCCCCAACCTGAATAATTCGTGAACAGGTGGTGCTATCGAAGAAATTTCTTTTTTTAAAAGATCCTTGGAACATCGGCATTGAACTGAGTAGTGAGCGGCTCATTTGCATACGCTCCCTAATTAGATAAACATCTTAACTTTTAACTTCCACGTTTACGGAACCTCTGTTTTACGCATCGGGACTTTCAGCGAAAAATATTGCAAGAAAAAAACTGCATCGACACTTAGTGATTTTTGCGAGTAATTAATCGGTTTCGGTTTACATGTTTCTTGCGCGGAGTAGTGCACCAATGCGCTCTTTGGATCAGCTATCCGACTGTCAATTTCGTGTTCATCCGCTTGGTTGACACACACAATTAAAAGTTGCGATGTTTTTCTAATTAATGAGCGTATGCAAATGAGCTGCTCACTACTCAGTTCATGGCCGATGTCCCAGGGATCTTTAACAGGTAACAGAAGTTTCTTGGCTAGCGCCACCTGTTCACGAATTATTCAGCCGGGGAATTTTCGTGAAACACCTTGTATATTCAGTCGGTTTGGAGCCATTATTTACTTTTTGCGACAACTATTTTTGAAAACGTTCACCGTCGGAAACGTATCACAGTGCATTAAAAAAAGTGCGCCTCGTACACGTGTTTATTGCCCCTTTAAAACAACATTTGTGTTATGTTTCTGCAACGTAGAGAGAGCGTTGCAGCCATATTTCACCAACACAAAGACAATGTGGAGCCAGCATTTGCGTTGTATTTTTGCACCATTTAGACAGCGTTACAGCGATGTTTCTTGGAAAAGAAATACAACATTTCAAGCAACATATTCATAATATGTCCAGGTTTTGTGAGGGGCCTCGTGCATTCCTCTCAGTTACTATCCCAGTAGCACAAGCCTGACTTAAAACACAACAGTTAAAAGACAAAAGACAAGACACAACAGTTAAAAGACAAGTTAAAAACATTGCACTTGACAGAAAGGGATGCCAGGAACGTTGTTGGGTATACTTGAGCAGGGAAGGGTAACGGTAACGGAAACAGTAACGGTATATTACCGAAATTGGAGATGGTAACGATAACGGAAACGGAAACGCGTACCACTGTCCTCTATTAGCGGAAACAGAAACGGAAACGAAAATGATCGTCCGGTATTGAATTCGGGTAATGGCTGTTACTGTTGTGCGATGACATTTCAGTGACTTTTCATTTTATTTTTGTATTTGTATGACTCCATTCCCTGTAATGCTCTAAATACTACACGACAGCGTGGAAACACGACAGCAATATTGGATATCGAGGGTGCATCACTCGCTTACTTACTCGTGACATTGCCTACATACATGACATCAAAACATGAGACTTACACAACACAGACTCCACGCACTTTACTCCACCATAGCACGAGGATGACAGCATATGATATTTTTTTTTTTTTTTTTACTTTCTTCATTTCACCGTGGCTATGGCAGCATTGTTTACTACTGAGAGCGTCCGCCTATGAATGCGACATTGGATAAAGGTTACGCTCATCTTGGGTTGCTGGACTCAGAGTGACTGAAGACAGAAGACTGACTGAAGACATGTTCCTACACTTCTTTAAAAATCCTGCAAGATGGGCGCATCCCAACGACTTAAAATTACTTGTGTAGTGTGTGCGCGTGACATCGAAGCAGCACTTGGGCAAAACAGGGTGCTGACAGAGCCGGACGAGCTGTCCTCCTGCAGCTGTGTAACAGCCGTTCCATTACCGGAAACAGTAACGGAAACGAAATTAGAAGCTGGTATCAGAAACTGATAACGGAAACGAAAATATAGCTGTAACGAAAATGGAAACGGTAACGAAAATACGTCCGTTATCCTTCCCTGTACTTGAGTCGTTATAGATACATGGGTTAATTGCAAGGATGTATCATCGTCACCGTTACAAATGCTTTACGCCCCACTACAGTTAATCAAAGTACCTCAACAGTTTTGTGTTTCAGTATATTCTCCACCCAGTGGGAAGCGCAGGCGGCTTCCTCCGCAGTATCTACCTCCATAGGGTAGCTCTACTGCTTGATCACAATACGGGGTTTCCCCACCTCCAGTCAAAGGCACGGCACTTATGTAGTCACGCATTGAAATATGTGTACATACGGTGCCGCAATGTTCTTGCAGTGTTGTGTACACGTTGCTCGAGTGTTCCAAATGAATGTTGCAAATAAAGTTAAAGTTGTGGACATTAGTGACATTTGGGAAACGTCGCAGTATGACACTGGTGAAGTGTTGCCCTTCGGTGCTTCCTGAGGTGTGTGCAACAAACATGGATGTAACGCTTTACAATGTTGTAGAAACATTGTATAACTGTTGCCTAGATGTTGTGTTGTGCTAAAGAAATATGGCCGTAACACTGTCATAATGTAGCGAAAACATTACCTAAATGTTGCCACAATATTGTGTGTGCGTTGAAGAATATTGCTGTAACGGTGTCACAATATTATGGAAACATGACGGAAATGTTGCATCAATGTCGTATTTGTGTTGGGCAAACATAGTTCTAGTGCTGTCACAATGTCGCCCAAATGTTATCTAACAACGTTGCTGCAACTGGTTTTCAAGAGGACATTAGCCACGTTTCTGCAACGTTTGAGTGAAACATTACCACGACGTTCCGGCAACAAATTGTTCTACTAGGGTTGAGGTGACGGAAATTGAACTCTGAACTGCTTGGATATCTTAAGGTGGCTCATAGGCAAAGCACGCTCAGAAAGCCGATACCCAAAGCTGATCGGCTTATACTGAGGACGCACCACTAGCCGGTTTCTATATGCCAAGGCTTTTATCCTACAGCTGGCTAACCTTTTCAATGACTTCCATCTTTCATCGTTAATTTCTTAGGCACTTGAGGCTTTGTATGTGTTTGTCTTTTCTATGTGTTCCAGCATCAGAACATCAGTTCTCTCATGTTCAAGGCTTTTAGGTTTGTCAAATTCAATCCGAGAAGTGTTGAACGGTGTCTAGGTAACCACTTGATGACATACGATGTGTGTAATGACCTATGGTATATACAGTACATGAACCGTCCACTGATACACGAACATCGCATTGCACCGGGCATGGACCGAGTGACTGGGAAGTAAGACCTGAGGACCACAATTGCGTATCATATGAAATATGAGTTGTGTTCTTGCTTGCCTGACATAGAACTCCTGTTCCAAAGTATAGTGCGCTAGAAATTGCATAGTGCCTTCTATTACTTCTTCATGTGTGAAGTCACTGCTTTCAGGCCAGGCGCACAAGACAGACAAACTTCCTCAGAAACTTCACCCGTTAAGGATGGCGATGTGAATACAATCTTGCATTACAATCAATGCGAACAATCTTGTAGAGAAGGTGATGCCCCCCCACATGTATCCTAACTGGTGGTGATGGAACGTCCCAGCGGGTAGATGTGCGTGGCCTCACGCTGGGACAGTGGCGGTATAACTCTGCATCAAGACTTTATCACGCATATTCATGGCGCCCGCGTTTTTTCGAAGATAGATCTAATCAAAGCCCACGACCAGATGCTGGTCAATCCACCTGACATCCCACGCACGCGCACGCGCGACGATGAGCAATCTCTATATTCGTAAGCATCATCACTCGTTTAAAGCATATATGGATCACCATTTGGACTTCTTGGATTTGGACTCTGGATTCCCGAAGCAAGATACACACAACGTGTATTGAGGACATTTTGCTGTTGGCCACTGGTGCCGCCTGTGCTTGGAATGTTTTTGCCCCGACCATTTCGCCATTAACATTACAATGATTTCCTTTGAAACTAATCTTTTTTGTTGCCTTGATGTAGGTAGCTTGCATGTCTACAGATAGATAGCTGACCCAATTTGTAGTACAGCAAATTAAGAACGCTGAATTTAATGTGCTTTTTCCAGAAAGGAATTCGAAGTGAGTACAGTACCTTTTAAAAAGTAAGTCAATTTTATTTCTGCGTAGCGCCTATCCGGACAAACGTGCACTTGTCCTTACACTGCACCGTTGCGCCGCGTCTAGAAAAAAGCGATAGCTTTGAAGCACGCATTTGTGTTACACGCATTATTTTTCGTCTTGTTTTACACAACAAATAAAGAAACACAAATCATACAGTCGTTGCTACCCCAGTGCGTTCCTGATTCTCTTAAAGCAAGGAATGTGCAGCTTTGGATACTAGATATCTGTCCTCGAAAATAACTAATAACAGCGTTCTGCTACGTAGGTGCAGTGGACTCCCGAAATCGCGTGTTGAAATGAGAAAGATAAGAGCTAGCCCATTCACGAGTTTGCGGACGGTGTTTCGTCGAAATCTGCCGGGGGTGTCTATTTTAAGCGATAAGCAAAGCCACGCTAATTAACATTGAGCTAATGAGAATAGTTGTGCGTCAAGTAAATCACTAGGTGCGGAATGAATGTTCTGGTACAAAATGACGCCGAAAAAAAATGTTCCGGGAGAGGAGCTAAAGGCAACCGTTTGCGATAAAAAAGCATGGTCGATCCATTGGTGGATCGTACGGAAATGCGTTAGCATTAAAACTTCAATACTCTTAACCTCCTATCCCTACAACCACCCTTCACGAATGTTACGCAACCCTTCACACGACCCTACGCAGCGCTAAGGAAAGACAGCATCCGCCGCCAAACGAGCCTGTTAGGGGCTCCTTCCGACTCAGCTGGCAGCGCAGTCTCTGCCTACTTTCGTCGGTGCTCCTACTCACAACTTTCATAATCCACGGCGAGACCACGCTGACACGTCCGAACCTTTCGACCGCCATAACTCCAGTGGACAGTGTGCAGCGTCGGGCGTTCTCCACGCAACCTCTCCCCCTCTCCACTCACCGCGCATGCGCGCCGCGCTGTGGCTAGAGATAGGCCACGCCGTGATTTTTGCGTACCGAGGACTCTAACGCATTAAAAGAGTGTTCGCAGAACGCATTGTGTTTGCGATAACGGTTTCAGAAGCATGATAAGCCAATCCTGCTGTTTATTTGAATTGCCAAACTAGGATTTGATTGGTCCCTTTACCAATCAGCTTGCGCGGACTGTCCCAGGGCTGGAGCTGCGGGCTTAGGTCCAACGCTATATACTAAGAAATGCTGCTCCTTATTTTTAGTTTTAGCACGGTCCCTTGATAACTTCCGGGTCACGCAGCTTCTCCATAACTCTATTTGGGAAGCTTTGCCCAGGGACCAGAGTGCCCGCGCGGAGGCGCTGCCATCGCAACCCGGGAAGGAAACGCCTGCGTCTCCCATTGCAGGACACGTGTTTCGGCGGTTGTCGCGTCGTAACTGTGTGCTACCAGCATGCCAGAAACATGCTGCGTTACGAAATGTTGCTCTGGGGATCCGGGAGGTGGCAAGGTATCCATGTTCGCGTTTCCTGCAGGTCCTGACAAGCGTGAGAAGTAGAAACATGCCATTCCTGGCATTGAAGATAGGCACTTCAGTTTTGACTCTCCTCGCACATGTTTCTGCGAGAAGCACTTTGACCACAGCGACGTCGTGTGTTACGACTAACTCATTGTCAACGGCGATAAAGTGCTGCACAAGCGTGGAAAGCCCAAGCTTGGAGAAAATGCAGTGCCGCGCATATTCGACGGCTGCCGTCGTATCTGAGCACGCCGAAACCGCGAAGCCGTTCCGAGCCCAGGAAAATGGCCCCGTAAAAAGATAGCGTGCCCCGTTAACACCAACAACGAACTCGGTGCTTTTATGGATAGAATCTTAAAGAAAAATTGCTCCAGCAACTCAGGCTTTTGAGCTGATTTGGCTCCCAGGGATGGTAACTGGTGCAATAATCGTGTAATCGCCGTCGATCAATCGCGTCAAATACTAAGTGGTCATGTAACTGTCTGCGATTAACTGGAGAAGGTCCTCTACGCGCTAAATGAAGTACGCATTATTAAAGTTGCTTAGTTGCATGGCAGGATAAAATGCTGCTCGAGATTGCTTCACAGAAGCATGTCGGACACATGGCGGTGCCTTTCAGTCTCGGAAAAGAAATGAGGTCGACACGAGTTGATTAAAACAAGAGATGAACGACATGGACACAGCGGCTAAATTTCGTGACATGTCTGAGTCAGTCGAGATCCTTTTAGAAACTATACTTTTGTCTTAATCAGCTTCGCTGCAGCAATTGAGAGTAACCGTGTATTCACACGAGCGTGCTTTCTGACGGCGCAGCGACTGAAGGAGCGAGAGGGTAAATGATAAGCCGCTGACGCTCCGCCCTTCTGGAATGCCTGCACAGATAGCGTTCCAATGTGCTGTCAGCCCAGTTGCCGAGGGTAACGTTCGCGCTGCGGTTGAAGGTAGCAGCATTAATTTTATGTGCCCGGCGCTTGGTACGCAATGGACGAAGGAAGGCGAACACTGGTGGCTCTTGCTGTTCTCATTGATGATAGCGAATGCTACCATGAAAAAAGCGGTTCAGGAAGATATGAACGACAGAATGGGTGTTGAGGAAAGAGCACGGACTGCTAAATAGCCTGTAACGGGAGCAACGACAGGAGGACCCATGTGTGTACCGCAAGGTTTTGAGAATGGATGCGGCTACTTTTGAATAGACTCTGCTCCGCATAGCAAAGCGCATATGGAGGGTATAGAGACGAATATGTGGGACAGTATACTAGCGAGTGATCGTCTTTCCGGAACCCATCTGCAACAGGTTCGTTCGAATTATGTGCGCTTAAACGTGCCTCTAAAAAGCATAAAGCGTTCGTAAATAAGACTGAGCGGGAAAGCGCGTAGGAGAGAGTGCTATGATAGTTGTGTGCCTCCGTTTTCAACCGTGACTCGCAGCAGACCGACGGTGTTGAGTGTGATGTAAAGCAGAGACTGTTGTGTTGCTTGGTATATGATGAGAAGCACGCACCGTCAGATTCAGGTATACTCTTTATTCCGCCATCTTGATAATCTCCCTTGGTTGCCAGCACAACAATCGGAGCAGTTTGTATGGACGTGGATGATACAGTGACATAATAGCACAGGTAATATATGACACAGACGACTGTGGCGTAAAGTTCGCACCTTTCGAACACAGTAAAAACAGCTTCACCGCATAGCACGCTCTTCGCCAACCACTGCCACGAATGATAGGGCTCACTTCTGATTGGAGGACGGAGTGGAGCGTACACCTTTTTGTGTCAGTGGTGTGTGTGTGTGGTAGTTCCTCTGCTGCACGTTCTGCCAAAGCAAGAAAACTTGTCCTCTTTCTTGAGAAGGCAGGTATTGCTCAGCGACTCATCTAACAGTTTGCTCCCCCCGAGGAACTCATGCACCCTCTACGCATCTCCACCGTTCATCCTCCATCCGTCTTACTCGTTTTTTTTTTTGTTTTTTTTTTTTTGCTATAGTCGTGACGACGCCCACTTCTGTGTGGACAACAACGGCGAGCCGATCCTGCCATTACCCCCTTTCCCCCTTTGTGTGAATTCGGATATATGATAAATGACACAGAAACCGTTCTCCCTCCTCTCTCTTCGAATCAGAAGCGCTGACCCTATCGTTCATGGCTATGGTTGGCGCATAGCGTGCTGTGCCGTGAAGTTCAGTTTTTATAGTGCAGAAATCGGATGGTTCAGGTCCGATCCCCTCCTCTGGTAACTTCCAATTCCTGCGTTTCATTGGCCCCATTGCTTTAGGCGTTGGACAGGCCATGTTTTTGGTCTCTACTGCCTTCGTACACTACTCATTGCAGTAAAACGTTCATCGCATATACCAGTGGCATAGCGAGGTAGAGTTCACCACCATGAACCCGCACCGTCGGTAGTGCAATTAGGACGGGAAAATAACCTCTCTTGGAAATAATCCTTTCCCACCCAAACAACCCTTATGATATTTTCTTATCTTTTTTTTTTTTTTTGGTAGGGGTACGTTACCGTCCCATCGATACATATAAAATTATGGAACAAAACGATTTTTTTTTGCATATGGCGTTGTGTAAGAAGCTCCCCCAGTGAATAGTTACGTAATAATGCCATGGCAAAGCGAGACGCTATATAACGTAAGTTCGTCACTATGTCGCATTTTTAACACTAGCTTTATCCAGGAATAAAACACGTTATCTTGAGGCGCTGTGGCAGTTTCCAACCTGTGTGGCCGCGATAGATGGGAAACACGAAAAATAGTGAGACCGAGGAAAACTTGCTCCCTTTATTACAACTGTTCGTCCTCGTTGATACTTCTCAGAAAACAATGTATGCACACAGTGGCCTCCCGCAAAAGCACTCCATGACGTGATGGTGATCCCGCGGTGCTTAGCACCTGTAAGCTTGTGTAATGACAGCCTAAAATGTTATAGCATTACATTGTTAATTTATGATGCCAGACAACTATGAATATGCGCGACCTCCGCCGTGGCCGGCTCGTGGATTAAATTTTGAGCCCCTTTGGCTTACCTGACGTGCCCGATATAGTGCTCACACATTTTCTCGTTCTTAAACGAAACTGCCAATATCCTGCGCCGATAGCTTTTCGTTTGGAACGCGAGCATGCAGCCAACTCGTTATTAATAATTAACACGTTCCCAACTGATACAACGACTGCGTCGTGAATATGGGAACCCAAAAAGCGCTTTGGTGTACAGGTTGGGACAAAAGTTTACGGAACACCCGAGCGAGGTACTTTTTCTTCGGTTTGACACCCTAGCGGCAGCCGGAAGCGGGTGAGTTTACTGTTTCGGAGGGATGGAAGGGTCTGGGAAGGGTGTGCTGTGAGCGCCGCACAGCGGTAACTCCTACTTCCCAGGCACATCCAAGCGACACTGGATCTACCGCATCCATCCACACCTCCGAAACAGTGAACTCACCCGCTTCCGGCAGCCGCTAGGGTGTCGCACCGAAGAAAAAGTACGTCGCTCGCGTGTTCGTAAACTTTTGTCCCAACCTGTACATAGCTACTGTTGCTTCGACATCCGGGTGTTTCTTTTCGTTTCAAAAGCGATCTTTTCCCACATGGCATGTTTCCTTGGTACACTTCGGTATTGCTCACAGGGATCGGAACCGGAACTGAACCCAAACCGAAAACCGGAAAAAAACGTTATTTTCTGACGAACCCGGACCGAACCAGAGCAATATTTTTGCGTCTCCTGAACCGAACCGGAACTGAACCGAAAAAAAATTCATACGGTTACCGGTTCGGGAATCGGTTCAAAGGTGAAATAATTGTACTACTGACCGACCTTTTTTTTGTCTCACCTGAAACGGCTATCTCACACCTTTCTCAACCCGGTATGGGGAGCGTAAGCTCGCCTTCATGTAGCAAAAAACTGCCCATGAACCGGTTAAACCGGGACCGAAAAAGTAACGGTTGCAATCCCTGTAAATGTCCCGACCGCTGACCGATTTCTTTTTTGTCTGTGTGTGTGCGGGAGGTGTTCTCCCTGAGCCGAACCCGAACCGAACCGATATACCTGAACCGGTTCAAGCTGATAATTTCGCTTCAGCGGAGCTAAACCCGAACCGAACCAATATGCCTGAACCCGAACCTGAACCGGACCGAAAAAAATACCGGTTCCGATCCCTTGCTCATCGGCAAGTTCCCACAAAATCGGGTGTTGCTCTACCAGGTGTATTAGATAAAAAAACAAAGGAGCTTGCCACATTGGCAACAGAGGGTGTTCTTTTTTTTTTCTTTCGTCCTCCCGGGAGGTTCTGCGCGTCAGTCGTCAGATTCTGTGCCCCGCGAACGAACTATCCGCGTGGTTCTTTCTGACGGACGGAGCTGCCGAGCGCAGTGATGTTGCACAAGGCTCTTTCATATCTCGCCAAAAATAAGATAAAAACTTGGGCGCTTCATAGATTCTGCTCTACGATAAGCCCCGCCCGCGACCGAATGGTTGGATGATTGCGTGATTATTCTGATACCTCCTTCTCCTCCTTCAGTCGCTGCGCGGTCAGAAAAGGCGCTCGTGTGAATACACCGTAATACCCATGTTACACGGGCAGTCTTAACCGCGGTTAAGCTAACCGAGGTTACGCGTAACTACGGTTTGCCGCAGTTACACGGCGGACGCAACCGCAGTTACCCGATTAGCCGCGGTTAGCGTAAACCTCACTTGGCAAGCTCGGTTTGTGCTGGGTAACCGACAATATGGTAGTATCCGTCCCGACCGTATGTGAATCCGATTCCTCTTCGCAAAATCATACAGGGTGTTTCAAAAAACGTGTCATTCGGACTTTATAAAAAAACGGGCCGACGGAAAAATACGGGGTAAACGGCATTTGTGTGGCAACTGAATTTGCCACCTTGAAAAAATATTTTCATTTGATTTTAAGTAAAATAAATTGAATTTCTTTAATTGAACTCCAAAATTTCCCAAGTCAACCTAACGTTTTTTTTACAGAATTAGAGAGCCCGTAGCGAACTTAGTCAGATCCACTAAGAAATCCGCTCGATATTGCAAATGGAACTGGCCAAAAAAAGTCCCGAAATTGAGGCTTCAAAGTTTCGGGTATTCAACGGCGCACCAAATCAGATGCAAAGATTCGTGGAGAGGAGGACATGCTCCTGCGCCTATGAAAGATAGAAGGTCGAAAAAACACAGGGCGGGAAAAAAGAGGCGGAATCATTTTTGTTTGCCGCTTATCAACGTATGGTGGAATGTCACCTGCCTTGTTATCTGCGCGTCTTGTGCTGCACGCCGGTCCGGCGATAAACTGTTCTAGCTTCATGGGGGCAGGAGCATGTCCAGCCCTCCGCGCATTTTTCCGACTGATTTGGTGCGCTGTTGAATACCCGAAACTCTGAAGCCTCAACTTCGGGACTTTTTTTGAGCAGTTCCATTTGCAATATCGAGTGGATTTCTTGGTCGATCTGACTAAGTTCGATACGGGCTCTCTAATTCTGTAAAAAAAACGTTAGGTTGACTTGGGAAATTTTGGAGATCAATTAAAGAAATTCAATGTATTTTAATTAAAATAAAATGAAAATATTTTTGCAAGATGGCAAATTCAGTTGCCACACAAATGCCGTTTACCCCGTGTTTTTCCGTCGCCCCGTTTTTTTATGAAGTCCGAATGACACGTTTTTTGAAACAACCTGTATGAATTGACATGTCGCAACGACAGAAGCATTGATACGCGGAACACCGCATAGCACGCACCACGAGCGTGCTATATGCGGTGAACTTCATTTTTAAGAGTGTATCTCTACATACTTTGCTATGACACAAATATACAGGGTGGTCCACCAACCACACTCTTAAAAATGAACTTCACCGCATATCACGCTCCTAGTCAACCATCATCTCGAATGATATCGTTATCTGGCCTGGTGTGTTGAAAACGGGAGGCGTACGCTTTTTTTGTGACAATTACCGTGTATTCACACGAGCGCCTTTTCTGACTGCGCAGCGACTGAAGGAGGAGAAGGGGTATCAGCGTAATCACCCAATCATCCACCCATTCGGTCGCGGGCGGGGCTTCTCGTACAGCAGAATCTAGGAAGCGCGCACGTTCTTATCTTATTTTTGGCGAGATATGAAAGAGCCTTGTGCAACATCACTGCGCTCGGCAGCTCCGTCCGTCAGAAAGAACCACGCGGATAGTTTGTTCGCGGGGCACAGAATCTGACGACTGACGCGCAGAGCCTTCCGGGACGACGAAAAAAAAAGAAGAAAGAAAAGCCACCTTCTGTTGCCAATGTGACAAGCTCTTTTGTTTTTACCTAATACACCTGGTAGAGCAATACTCGATTTTGTGGAAACTTGCCGATGAGCAATACCGAAATGTACCATGGAAACATGCCATGTGAGAACAGATCGTTTTTGAAATGAAAAAGAGACACCTGGATGCCAAAGCAACGGTATGTATGTACACCAAAGCACGTTTTTGGTCTCCATATTCACGGCGTAGTCGTTGTATCAGCTAAGAACGCGTTAATTATTAATAACGAGTTGGCTGCATGCTCGCATTCCAAGCCAAAAGGTATTGGCTCAGGATGCTGGTAGTTTCGTTTAAAAACGAGAAAATGTGAGCAGGATGTCGCACGCCAGGTAAGCCAAAGAAGCTCAAAATTTAATCCACGAGCCGGCCACTGCGGAGGTCGCGCATATTCATAGTTGTCTTGCATCATAAATTAACCGTGTAATGCTATAATATTTTAGGGCTGTAACCGTGTAATGCGTTCACCATCACGTCTTGCAGTTCGCTCGTAGGAGGCCACTGTGTGCATACATTGTGTCCTTACAAGCAACAACGAGGACGCACAGTTGTAATAGACGGAGCCAGTTTTCCTCGGTTTCACTATTTTTGCGTGTTTGCCATCCATCGCGGCCACAAAGTTTGGGAACTGCCACAAACTGCCAACTGCCAAAAATGCAACATATTGACGAACTTACGTTATAGCGTCTCGCTTTGCCATAGCATTATTTCGTAATTATTCACTGGGGGAGCTTCTTATACAACGCGATATGCAAAAAGTGCGAATTCGTACATTTCGTTTTGTCCCATAATTTCATATGTATGGATGGGACGGTAACGTACCCCACCCCCACTCAACCCCCTCCCTCCAAAGAAAAAGAAACGAAAAGATCAGGAAAGATCATAAGGGTTGTTTGAGTGGGAGAGGATCATTTCCACGAAAGGTATTTCTCCCGTTCTAATTGCGCTACCAACGGTGCGGGTTCATGGTGGTGGACTCTACCTCGCTATGCCACCGGTATATGCGATGAACGTTTTACTGCAATGAGTGGTATACGAAGGCAGTAGACATAAAAACATGGCCTGTCCAACGCCTAAAGCAATGGGGCCAATGAAACGCAGGAATTGGAAGCTCCCAGAGGAGGGGATCGTACCTGAACAATCCCATTTCTACACTCTAAAAACTGAACTTCTAGGGCATAGCAGGCTATGCTCCAACCATGGCCACGAGAGATAGGGTCTTCGCTTCTGATTCGAAGACAGAGGAGGGCGAACCGTTTTTTTGTGTCACTTATCATATATCCGAATTGACACAAGGGAGGGAGGTTATGGCAGGATCGGCTCGCCGTTATTTTCCACACAGAAGTGGGCGTCGTCACGACTTTAGCGAAAAGAAGAAAGCCGGATGGAGGATAGGGGTGCATAGAGCGGGCTTGGGTTCGTCGGGGGTAGCAAACTGTTAGATGGGTCTTGGAGCAAGACCTGCCTTCTGCAGAAAGAGGACAAGGTTTCTTGCTTTAGCAGAACTACTACACACACACCATTGAGACAAAAAGGTGTACGCTCCACTGTGTCTTCCAATCAGAAGTGGGCCTTCGCGGCAATGGTTGGCGCAGAGTGTACTATGTGATGAAGCTGTTTTTACTGTGTTCTAAAGGTGCGACCTTTACGCCACAGATCTCAGTTGTCTCGCGATGTAAACCCCCAATTATAAATACATATATATATATTTACGCCGCAGCCGTCTCTGCTTTACACCACACTCATCACCGTCACACTGCTGCGGCGTCACGGTAGAAAACGAAGACACACAGCCTTCATAGCACTCTCTCCTACACTCGTTCCCGCTCAGTCTTATTTACGAACGCTTTATGCATTCAGATGCATGTTTAAGCGCACATAATTCGAAGGAACCTGTTGTAGATGGGTTACGGAAAAACGATCACTGGCTAGTATAATGTCCCGCATATTCATCTCTATACTTTCCTTATGCGCTTTGCTATGCGGAGCAGAACGTATTCAAAAGCATCCATTCTCAAAACCTTGCGGTAGGCACATGGGTCCTCGTGTCGTAGCTCCCGTAGAAGGCTATTTTGCAGACGGTGCTCTTTTCTACACCCATTCTTTCGTCCATATCTTCCTTAACCACTTATTTTCATGGCAGCATTCACTATCGTCAATGAGAACAGCAAAAGCCACCAATTTTCGCTTTCTTTCGTCCATTGCGCACCAAGCGCAGTGCACATAAAATTAATGCTGCAACCTTCAACCGCAGCGCGAACGTTACCCCCGGCATCTGAGCTGACAGCACATTGGAACATTATCTGTGTAGGCATTCCAGAGGGGCGTAGCCTCAGCGCCTTATCATATACCCTCTCGCTCCTTCAGTCGCTGCGCCGTCAGAAAACACGCTCGTGTGAATACACGGTTATGAACAGCATAAGTGCACTCTTAAAAAAAGGGTGTACTTTAACTCCTTTCCTTGCCACACACTCTTAGAAATGAACTTCACCGCATAGCACGCTTCTCGCCAACCATCATCTCGAATGATACCGTTGTCTGCCCTTATATGTTGAAAACGGGGGGCTTACGCCTTTTTTGTGACACTTATGCTGTTCATAATTGTCACTAAAAAGGCGTACGCCTCCCGCTTTCAACAAATAAGGGCAGATAACGATATCATTCGAGATGACGGTTGGCTAGGGGCGTGCACTGCACTGAAGTTCATTTTTAGGAGTGCATATATAACACCCTTTTCGAGAGTACAACTACGCTCAAAAGGGTGTCTCCTCACTCCCTCAACGGAGTAGCATAACACCTTCTCCCTGTCAGGGAGTAATATTACTCTCCAGTAGGGAGAAAGGTGTTATGCTACTCCCTTGAGGGAGTGAGGAGACACCCTTTTGAGCGTAACCGTACACTGTTAAAACAGAACTTCACCACATTGCACGCTCCTAGCCAACCATCACACCGAATGATATCATTCTGTGCATTGATTTGTTGAAAATGGGAGGAGGCGCCTATCTGGGACAGATTATCTTGTCCCAGATAGGCGCCTCCCCCCTGTTTTGAACAAATCATGACACAGAATGATATCATTCGGTATGATGGTTGGCTAGGAACGTGCTATGTGGTGAAGTTCTGTTTTAACAGTGTACTCTCCAAAAGGGTGTTATATATGTGGCAAAAAAAGGAGGTACACTCTTTTTTCAAGAGTGTGTCACAAAAAAGGCGTACGCCTCAACCGTTTTCAAAAAATCAGGGCAGATAACGATATCATTCGATATGATGGTTGGCTACGAACGTGCTATGCGGTGAAGTTCATTTCTAAGGGTGCATGATAAAAATTCATAGTAAAAAACGTACGCCTCGAAGAGACATGCGGTCAAGGGATTTTTTTCTGCCAATAACTTTTGCCGCATATTGGTAACATTTTTATTTCATTTCAATTGACGGAAAGTTAATTTCTTGAATTGAACTCCGAAATATCCCAAGGCAACCTAACGTTTTCTTTGCGGACATGGGTTCCCCGTGGTCATTTTACTCAGTATAGCACATAATCCCACTCGTAATGCAATGGCAATTGACGGAATTCGCAAAGCTGCGAAGAAAGGCGGTTACATTGACACGCCACACGAGGGGGGGAAGGGGTTACAAGCCGTCGGGTGACCTCATTTTTTATAAGATAGTTCTGATTCCCGCACTCACTGCGCGTGTTTGTTCCATGGGTAAGGCTTGTAACCCTTTCCCCCTCGTGTGGCGTGCCAATGTAACCTCCTTTCTTCGCAGCTTTGCGCTCAAACTACGAGCCGTCAAAAAAGACGCGGAGCCAAGGGCTCATTTCCACGGATTTTCGGCGAATTTATTTCAGCAATTGCCATTGCATTACGAGTGGGATTATGTGCTATGCTGAGTAAAATGACCACGGGGAACCCATTTCTGCAAAGAAAACGTTAGGTTGCCTTGGGAAATTTCGGAGTTCAATTGAAGAAATTAACTTTCCGTCAATTGAAATGAAATAAAAATGTTAACAATATGTGGCAAAAGTTATTGGCAGAAAAAAATCCCTTGACCGCATGTCTCTCCGGGGCCTACGTTTTTTACTATGAATTTCTATCATCGGGACCACCCTGATTGAAGCAACAAATGTACTCTCTTCTTTATTATGGTTATTAGTCAACACTGCCAAGAATGTGGGAACACGGTCTCGTACCACCTACACCCTTCAAAGTCACCTTCATACACAATACATTGTATTCAACATGCAATTGCAATTGCATTCAACAAGAGTTCATAATGATGTCCTCTCCTTCCCCATTGGCTGAAAACATTTTTCTACGATTTTGCATAAGGGGAAGTTGG
This sequence comes from Ornithodoros turicata, assembly GCF_037126465.1. Taxonomy (NCBI): domain Eukaryota; kingdom Metazoa; phylum Arthropoda; class Arachnida; order Ixodida; family Argasidae; genus Ornithodoros; species Ornithodoros turicata. The sequence continues at coordinate 23,458,204 of NC_088203.1, read as the reverse complement.
TACAAGAAATGTGCACGTTCCATTTTTGAGCAAATCAGTATTCAGAGCGTCACCATACTTTGGTGGGCCTGCAGTGCATTACGTGGTGCAGCGCACACTGTAAAAAAATTCACCGTAGAACATTTCCCCCGTTATGATGACAGTCTTCTCCAGTCTTTCGAGCTGCCATTTCCCATAGTGGTTTATGGTATGACTCAGTATTTTTAGATCTTTACTGTAGTTTACCGGTCGTAACAGAAAAAGATACAATTGTTTCCGGTCGCAGGACGCAAGCCATAAATGCTATACAGCAACGCTACATCCTGACATACAACAAACGTAAACAACTGGTAGATTACATGATGTAGAATGTTGTATAGAATATACAGGGTGTTTCAAAAAACGTGTCATTCGGACATTATAAAAAAAAAACGGGGCGACGGAACAATACGGGGTAAACGGCACTTGTGTGGCAACTGAATTTGCCATCTTGCAAAAATATTTTCATTTGATTTTAATTAAAATAAATTGAATTTCTTTAATTGAACTCCAAAATTTCCCGAGTCAACCTAACGTTTTTTTACAGAATTAGAGAGCCCGTAGCGAACTTAGTTCGATGCACCAAGAAACCCGCTCGATATTGCAAATGGAACTGCCCCAAAAAAGTGCCGAAGTTGAGGCTTCAAAGTTTCGGGTATTCAACGGCGCACGAAATAAGACGCAAAGATTCGTGGAGAGGAGGACTTGCTCCTCCTCCTCCTAGGTTGACTTGAGAAATTTTGGAGTTCAATTAAAGAAATTCAATTTATTTTAATTAAAATCAAATGAAAATATTTTTGAAAGACGGCAAATTCAGTTGCCACACAAATGCTGCTTACCCCGTATTTTTCCATCGCCCTGTTTTTTTTTTATAAAGTCCGAATGACACGTTTTTTGAAACTCCCTGTTTTTTGTAAGTACATGTTAGGCATGAAGAAGTGTAGCCTTCTGCACGAAAGTCTCGTCTCATTAAAATTTGGATGCTCTCAACCGTCTGTTTTCTGTTGTGAATCATCTCTATCGCGGGATACTTGCAAATTGCTCTTCCACGTACTATGATTTTGGAGTAGGATTATGGACTTTAGATAAAAGGCTACACAGCAATGCTCAGGTATTTTTGCCAAGTAAACAGCACTCATTAAAAATATATGAACTTGGCATTGCCCACAATAATGCACCAAGTGCAACACAAGTATTGTAGAATGCAGGTATTTTAACTTACATGCCTATCCAGTGTGAAGTTGTGAGAAATAAATAGTTCCTATTTTTCTTAGCTATCAGAACACAGACAGTGAATTAATAAGAGTTAACATGAATTTTAACATGAACATTTTAACATGAACACAATGTTAACATGAATTCTCGGCTATTCTTCTATCGAACATTCACTGATAGTAAAGGCACCTTCCTCAATTGACGTTGGTAACAGCGAAAATTCTAAAACGTTATCAGAGATGACATCAGCATCTGCGTGTCAGAAAGGATTGTATGTCCAACAGTAACAAAAATGTGCAGAAGACAAATTAACCGAACTAATGTAACGTACCTTCTATATCAGATAGTGAAGCTTGTATCGCCCCATCCACAGGAAGCAGTGTTTGGACAGCAAAAGTGCTTGAACTGGAGATAGCAGTTAATCGGAATGGCGACCTTTGTTTTCCACCCTGAAAGCCGAGGTTGTAACGTTAAGGGTAGATTTAAGAGTGGTGCCAAGATGTCTGCATGAGAGCTTCCATGAAAAGTGGAATACAAGTGAATGCTCATATTATAAGATCGCATTGTCCTACCTGTTGGTGGCAGCTGGACTGCAAATAATATGTCAGCAATTTCTTTATGCAGCAGGTGCAAGCCAGACCCTGCCCTCAGTGTGCACCTGTGGTAATTCAGTACTGTTGTGTTGTTAATCGTGGCTATATCGGAGGAAGCGCAATAGGACAGCTGCACAATCGATTCATGGAGCTTCCTATTTTTATATCTGAACCTCGACTTACTTTTGCTCTCGTTTCTTGCCTTGATCCTCCATGGCACGTCCAAAATTTGGGTGCCGGGCATCTCACTTCAGATGATTTCGTGCCGGGATTCCAAATTGCCTCTGGAGTCGCGCGTAACATGAATGATAACATTCGCGGCTGAAATCCTTGGAGTTGAGCTCAGTGTGCACGGCTGTCGCTGTCAGCCAAGGGCTTCGCACTGCTTGGTCTTTTGGCAACTTATAATAGGTAACAGTTGAATGCTCCGATAAATTGTTCTAACAGCGTAGCACCGTCAGATTGTCGACAGCTTCGCCGTGGCATATCACGTATCATATCGCTTCAGCTCATAAAAGGTAAGGTCAGCACAAGGAAGTGCGCTTTCCAAACGACGTCGTGCCAAAGAAATGTTCACGTGCTTTGTTTCCGGCCTAGCAATAACATAACAGCTGTTTGCCAATGTACGGTGCACAGAGAACGAAACCAAGGAAGCCAAGCGGCCAAGCCAAGAGTCCATGCAAAGCAAGAGACAGATAAACATAGAGCAGTGACGTCGGTTTTCCCATGCGCAGGGTTTGCCGACGGTGTGAGGGGCGGCGGGGAAACTAAAAAAAAAAGTTTTCTAAAAACTACGAATAGTTGGGCCAAGATATTTCGCACACGTATTCAGTGTTCGCTAATGAACACACAGCGCGAGTATCGCTGAGTTCTGCGACACTTCGAAATCGGCATATCTGGCCTTTATACCTGAGAAAAAGAATGTAGTGTTGCAGACATGATGCTGCATGAATGTAATTCTGAAACGTTTCGAAAAACACATAATTTATGACCGAAACACATCAGCTGGAAGATTGCGATTTACCTTACTCAAAACTGAGAAAAGGTATGTACTCTCAACACATGTGTTCTGTAGCACATGCTCCATGTCTGCTCTTGCACACATGAAACTGCTCGAATATAACCTTTGAGGGCTCTGGAACAACACCTTATTTGTGACCAAAATGCAACACCTGAACCAACATTTAAATTTATATACTTACTCAATATACACAGTATGTCCTGCGATGCATACGATACTGCTTAAGGCGGACTCACTTCTTAATAAGTCTATGGGGAATTTTTGTTCGCAGGGTTCTCGTGAACCTCGCTAAATTTCTACACGAAACAGGTGAAGTCGTGTTCCCCTCGAGTTTATCTAGGGAATGACATAGTTTTGAAGGCCTGACGCGATCCACTGATTTTTGGCGAATGAAAGTTTGTCAAATTATCAGTAAATTGGAGTCTGTGCGAAATGCAACAAAATCGCTTCTCTCGGCACGCCCACCCGCGATGTTTGAGCCAAAATGATGTCATTCCCTACAGTAACAGTCGGAGAATTGATTGCAATCATCAAATTCGACAGGCTTACTGCAGTTTTCCCGGTACCTGCGAATGAAAATGATGGCTTTGTCGTTTGCTACCATGTTCTGCCCGCTGGCGTCGACTACATTATTTCCTTAAAGCGCGCGAGGAAAGCAAAGCGAAGAAAACAATCTTGGGGTGGTGCAGCCAGCTCTCTTCGGAAGCGAACGTTAACTAGACTGCATAGGCCGTATTCACCAGCCGACTTGAACCATTGGTTTAGTGACGTCGGGTTTAAATCGATCACGTGATCTCTCCGGCTATGAAGAACGGTTGACCAAAGGGTGACCACAACGCATGCGCACTATTGACATTGGCACGAGATGGTTGAGGGGATTGAGAACGTAGCAGACGACAGGATTGTGAAGAGGAAGGCTCCCGTTTGTTTTTTGATTATGATGTTAACGGAAGAAAAGTTCAGGCGGCGCTGGCGCTGCTGCAGGTGGTTGCGGATCGGGGTGTCGGTAATCGTCGGTTATGCGTTATGCCTACCGCTGTATTTGTGAATGACAAGCTCTTGATATGGTCGCTAAAAAGAGAGCGTTTGCCATATTATTTGAAAGGCAGCAGTAGGTATCCTCGCGCAGGTGATCGTTGTGCTTTTGTCGGTGTTCGGTCGTCGATTGTGGATGCGTATAATAACGTCATCCGCATCGACCATCGCTTTTTTATCGTCTGTTGTGCGGCCTGTGTGGTGAACTGCAACGATCAAGATTGCCTCTCGATTGATGGGACATTCCAGCAGAGTCTTTTATACGCTTTCGAGCCTGATATCACGTTCGCAACGTGTGTACAAGTGCTTGATCATTGTAGGCTATGTAAACAGAAAGAACACTGATGCAAGGGTGACCTTCTCCCATACGCATAACTCGACGTGGTACTTTCAACGTGTCACAAACCTGTAACGCGTTAGACCATCTCTTTGCTGGCTGTGTTTCTTTGGAGTGTGACTCCTACGGAAAACGTACTCATGGTGCTGCCTTGTTTACGTCCTCGTCATGTGTGTGTGTGTGTGTGTTTGTTTTTCTTTGTTTGTTTAGCGCTGTTTTCGTCAGTTACCCAGGGCGTCCCTGCTTGTGAGCGTGGAAGTTGCCAGTGTCGTGACCCCCTGTTAGTGCGGTGATGTGCTTACCTCTGATCTCCTTTATTTCTGCATTTCAGCATATAAGATTATTGTAGAGATCATTAAGCACTAAATTGATTGTTCTGTTAAGCCATTCAGAATTTGTAGTTTATTGAGACTGTGTACACAAAATACAGATGTTAAAATGAACCAAATACCTCGTAAAGAAGGATATCTTATCCCGGTTTCAATAGTTGTGTTTCAAGGATGGAGCAAACAAAAAAGGACCAAAGAAAACACACACAACAACAGCTGCAACATCAGTCACAAACAAGCCTGTGCTGCCATTTTGTTCAATAATTGTGTAAGCTTATTTGTTCAAAGCCATATATTATTCAGGAAACACTTTTACACACCTGGTTGGGGACTTATCTATTTTTCCATGCTCATTCTTTACAAACTTCTCTCTCGACTCCATACTGGCATTGTAAGCAATTTCACTGGCATTATCATCGCACCATTACATGCCAAACCATCACCACCACCAATGCCTAAAAACTCCCCACAGCTCATGCCATGCTATAATACGGCTGCCAACAGCACGTCATGCACTAAACAAGCGCATGAAGGCAGGGTAGTTGGTACGAATTCATTCCGCAGCAAAGAGACGTGGACAGAAGGACGACGACTGCATCATTCACTACGATCTTTGAAATCACTCCTTATTCAGGCTTTTTTTTTAAATTTACAAAAGAATTTGCATAGCGATGCAGTTACAGTTATCACTTCACTCTTACACAGATCACTCAACTTTGACTGTGAAATGACATAAGAGGCCTGTGTGATGCTGTGTGATACTACGGTCACAAAGTTCTGGTGTAACTAAGCATGTGTTATCAGCATCGTGACAAATGATTCTCACATCTATGGACCTGTCATTCGAAACAGTGCCTCAATGCTGTTGCAATACAAGATACCATGTACATACATTTACTGTTGGAAAGCCTTCACATCATCACCAGGAGAATGTGTGGCGTCTCGTGCACACTGCTTTCACTGCATGACTGGCACCAAATGCCTGTGACATATGATTGTATATGTGTCAAACCTGATTATTTATTTTGTTTCAGGTAAGCCGTTCTTCAATGCCATATGTGAAGAAAATCATTGCTATACAAATTTATTGCTATTCAAATATGTGACTGGCATTAGCTTAGGCACACCATGCCATGCCCCACAAAAAACATGTCTGTGTAAGAGCTAGCTTCACCATAGGTTCAGAAATCTTGTGGTTGTGTGTGTGGAATTTTTCATTTCTTTTTAATGGGAAATTGACACTACTACTGTTTCTTTTTAGAACCCCCCCCCTCCCCCCACATTTTCTATGGCACTCTTAGGGGTGCTAAAGTTCAGTAAAATGGACTGAAGTAGTTACATGCTATTCTTGGTGTGCCAACGTAATGCATATGGCCAGAATCTGTGAAACTGTTGCTTTGGGTGCTGGTATTTTGCTAACCATCTTCCATATGACATGTATTAATTACCAGAAGTTGCCTGAAGACTCCGCATGTCATTACTGAACCACCACTCATTACAGAAGTTAGGTGGTTAGTCATGCAGAGGCATCTACATTATTTTACCACGAATTCAGCATTGTGTCCCATAAATCTGCTCCCAGGCTTTGTCCTTGATGATACAGTACACCGTGATCGTTGTGCTTTTGTCGGTGTTCGGTCGTCGATTGTGGATGCGTATAATAACGTCATCCGCATCGACCATCGCTTTTTTATCGTCTGTTGTGCGGCCTGTGTGGTGAACTGCAACGATCAAGATTGCCTCTCGATTGATGGGACATTCCAGCAGAGTCTTTTATACGCTTTCGAGCCTGATATCACGTTCGCAACGTGTGTACAAGTGCTTGATCATTGTAGGCTATGTAAACAGAAAGAACACTGATGCAAGGGTGACCTTCTCCCATACGCATAACTCGACGTGGTACTTTCAACGTGTCACAAACCTGTAACGCGTTAGACCATCTCTTTGCTGGCTGTGTTTCTTTGGAGTGTGACTCCTACGGAAAACGTACTCATGGTGCTGCCTTGTTTACGTCCTCGTCATGTGTGTGTGTGTGTGTGTTTGTTTTTCTTTGTTTGTTTAGCGCTGTTTTCGTCAGTTACCCAGGGCGTCCCTGCTTGTGAGCGTGGAAGTTGCCAGTGTCGTGACCCCCTGTTAGTGCGGTGATGTGCTTACCTCTGATCTCCTTTATTTCTGCATTTCAGCATATAAGATTATTGTAGAGATCATTAAGCACTAAATTGATTGTTCTGTTAAGCCATTCAGAATTTGTAGTTTATTGAGACTGTGTACACAAAATACAGATGTTAAAATGAACCAAATACCTCGTAAAGAAGGATATCTTATCCCGGTTTCAATAGTTGTGTTTCAAGGATGGAGCAAACAAAAAAGGACCAAAGAAAACACACACAACAACAGCTGCAACATCAGTCACAAACAAGCCTGTGCTGCCATTTTGTTCAATAATTGTGTAAGCTTATTTGTTCAAAGCCATATATTATTCAGGAAACACTTTTACACACCTGGTTGGGGACTTATCTATTTTTCCATGCTCATTCTTTACAAACTTCTCTCTCGACTCCATACTGGCATTGTAAGCAATTTCACTGGCATTATCATCGCACCATTACATGCCAAACCATCACCACCACCAATGCCTAAAAACTCCCCACAGCTCATGCCATGCTATAATACGGCTGCCAACAGCACGTCATGCACTAAACAAGCGCATGAAGGCAGGGTAGTTGGTACGAATTCATTCCGCAGCAAAGAGACGTGGACAGAAGGACGACGACTGCATCATTCACTACGATCTTTGAAATCACTCCTTATTCAGGCTTTTTTTTTAAATTTACAAAAGAATTTGCATAGCGAGGCAGTTACAGTTATCACTTCACTCTTACACAGATCACTCAACTTTGACTGTGAAATGACATAAGAGGCCTGTGTGATGCCATGAGAAAGATAATCGCCATTGTACAATTGTGTAAACTTATTTAGGGAATTTTTACTTCAGCAGCTCTTCACCGCTTTCTTGACATTTTTTCTAGTTTTCCAGTCATGCAATAGTTCTCAGACTATTCCCAGTTTTCCATCCTTTACTGGATTGCAGACATCTTGAAATACAGACGATGATTCAAGCAACTCAGCAACTGGGCGTTTAAGGCTTACATGTTTGTATCATCCGTATTTGTGGCCTGCTTCGACTAATTTTCGTTCACACAGATGATAAAGCTATGAAAAATTATTGCACAGGCTGCATTTCTGCACTGTGTGGTTATGCAGTTTGACTGCGCACCTTTGTACTAAGAGATTGTGCTATTTCTTGAGAAACAACACAGTGGAATACTACAGCAAGGCACACCTAGAGATGCTCATTCTAACATAAAATCTGTGCTACAGCAAACAGCACCACTGATTATTGTCTGCTCGCTTTCTATGTTGACCTGTATCATACCGTAAAGGGAAGTCTGCAGGGGAAAATTGGACGCAATGCAAATAAGCTTATACAAAGAAAATGATGCAACTTGAAATCATGTGCATCTTAGCTACAATGTGCTGTATTACTTTTATTAAAATTTACATGATTGTATATCTTTCTTCTGCAATTTCAGTTATTTTTTTAGCCACATTGGTAGTTGTCACTTTGCAGAAGCCGACATATTGATCCAGTTGTGTCAGCACAAATCTATGCAACTGAACAGTTTAATGTAGTGAGCATGGTGTACTGTATCATCAAGGACAAAGCCTGGGAGCAGATTTATGGGACACAATGCTGAATTCGTGGTAAAATAATGTAGATGCCTCTGCATGACTAACCACCTAACTTCTGTAATGAGTGGTGGTTCAGTAATGACATGCGGAGTCTTCAGGCAACTTCTGGTAATTAATACATGTCATATGGAAGATGGTTAGCAAAATACCAGCACCCAAAGCAACAGTTTCACAGATTCTGGCCATATGCATTACGTTGGCACACCAAGAATAGCATGTAACTACTTCAGTCCATTTTACTGAACTTTAGCACCCCTAAGAGTGCCATAGAAAATGTGGGGGGAGGGGGGGGGTTCTAAAAAGAAACAGTAGTAGTGTCAATTTCCCATTAAAAAGAAATGAAAAATTCCACACACACAACCACAAGATTTCTGAACCTATGGTGAAGCTAGCTCTTACACAGACATGTTTTTTGTGGGGCATGGCATGGTGTGCCTAAGCTAATGCCAGTCACATATTTGAATAGCAATAAATTTGTATAGCAATGATTTTCTTCACATATGGCATTGAAGAACGGCTTACCTGAAACAAAATAAATAATCAGGTTTGACACATATACAATCATATGTCACAGGCATTTGGTGCCAGTCATGCAGTGAAAGCAGTGTGCACGAGACGCCACATATTCTCCTGGTGATGATGTGAAGGCTTTCCAACAGTAAATGTATGTACATGGTATCTTGTATTGCAACAGCATTGAGGCACTGTTTCGAATGACAGGTCCATAGATGTGAGAATCATTTGTCACGATGCTGATAACACATGCTTAGTTACACCAGAACTTTGTGACCGTAGTATGCCCATATTCTGTTTATTCTCCACTCACTGCTGTACATTTATGGGTGGAGTGCGAGTCAAGGAAGAGGAGAGCTGGTGTGAAATGAGAGTACCAACGTACAGGACATGTCATACAGCAAAAACCGTGGACACTTAGCATGCACCTGAGCTGGTGCAAGGAGAACAAGTTGTAACATAATTGAAGGTAAAGTGATGTACTACACATATGGGCATGTTAGCAGGATTTGGTTTGGTTCACTGTTTTGTAACTCAGCTATTCAGAACACGTTGAAGACATGCACAACACAGCCAAATTAGAGGGTAGTGTTTCGGGTGTGTTGTATGTTGTGTGTTGTTACCGTCAATAAATTTTCCTATTACAATTAAAGATATTGTGGCATTTGCGATGAATAGAAGCATGATTGCAATGTGGATGCAGGTGTATATGATAAATCATGTGGCATGATTCCATAGGGATGTGTTTTTCGATTCTTAAGATTTACCTCAACAGGATCAACGTGACTCCAACCAAAGTTAGCTCGAAAGAGGGGTCCCGACGTTTCGGAGCCGAACCGGCTCCTTCTTCAGGGGTGACGAACTAACAGGGCTAACTTTGGTTGGAGCCACGTTGATCATGTTCAGTTTCTACCCAACCAGGCACACCTGTGTCAAACATGTTCACGTTTAAGATTTACCAGTACAGGATATGAGGCGACACAAAAAGAGTGCACAGATCACACCAGTGTAAAGCTGCAGTGCGTCGAGTAATTTTTAACAGTCCTGCTCACAAAATGATGCAAAACAGCATGTGTACATTTTTGCATGAAAGAAAAGCCTTGAGCTTCAGGAGACACAAAAGGGACACCATTTTTTGTTTAGCGCTGTATTCACACTGAACAGATGAGCACATGGATAAACTCTGTGGCCATATGACAGCTATCAACGACGTAAAAGGAGGAGAGCTAGTGTAACATGGATGCTTGTTTACCCTGCTTTACTACTGTCGTCTATATCCACACTGAACACATGAGCACAGAAATAAACTATGCGGCCATACGGCAGCTGTCAGTAACGTAAAAGAACGATAGCTACTGTTAACATGGGTGCATGTTCTTCCATGTGCTCGTGTGCTCAGTGTGGATATAAACGGTTGCAGTGGCTGGACAAATCTGTACCCATGTCAATGCAAGCTAACTTTCTTTTAAGTTGTTGACAACTGTCATGTGGCCATGTACAATTTATCCATGCGCTCATGCTGCAGTATGGAGGAACGACATTTCCATTTTGATGTTGCATGAACCAGCTGACTCCTATCATAATTGTCAATACTATCTATTGATGAGTCTGTAGCCTATGTTTTGTTATATTCATCTGGAAGGTGCTATATGCAGTAATTGCAGTTGATCTAATTTTCAACTTTAAGTGCAGTTCAATGAGAGCAAGAGAGCTTCAAAGTTTCTGTACACATTGCCCTTTATTCCTGTGCAATTCAAACGTACTGCAGTACGACACCTCAAATATATTGGTGGAGTCAGCATGCGGAATGTACCAAAGATTTTTTTTCTTGTGCGCCATTGCTCACTTATGTTCTCATGTGACCTTGACAACTAATTGAGCAGGATATCCAGAGTGCACGCTTCTATGAAAAAAGTCATCCTTGTGGAACTACGTAATAGCCTTTATTGTCTGAATATAAACAAAAACCTCACGAATACAAAGTTGTTGTGATGAATGAGTCCATAGCAGAAATTTTCAAGAGAGGATCTCCAGAATATATGTGCTTATACGATGCAGGAAAGCTGTCAGTGATTGGACATGGTTATGTACCTGCAATATGATGCATCCAAAAGGTTTGCAGCCTCCTTTAGCACATTGCTGTGTAGTGTCTTTTGCAGAAGCAGCCCTACAAAAGCACATCTACTGTTACCAAATGATAAATCAATATAGAAGTAAGCAGCTGTCCCTTTGAATGTTTTCTAATGTAGCAGTGGCAACACGATACCTGAATAACATATTTTTATTGGTCTGTTCTGCTGTGGCATGCTGAAATAAGTAAAACACACATTTCAGTTTCATCTATGCTTGCATGTGAATCCAGGGGAAATGGGGACCTCCTTAGCTTTTGCTCCGGTATTTTCATAATCGGGGAACGTAAAATCTGCTCAGATTTCGTGTTCAGTGTAGTGCAACAACATGCAATATCTCCATGCCTTGATAGTACCCACACAACAGCCGCAAGACGCTAATGCACTTTATGATCAGTCCTATTGCACTGTTAGATGTTTCTGGAGATTAGACACGCTGCGAAGAGATGATATATACTGGGATGGTTGATAAGCATGCCAGTGGATAACGCCCCCAATTTCTCCATTGGGGCTCGCAACAAACATCTAGCACGTTATTGCTCTTACTGTACAATGACAGGGGTGCTTACAGTGTGTATCACAGGAGATGACGCTCATAATAAGCGCCAGCACTACTTATGCTTTGTTTTTGAAGATGCACATTGACCAAGAGATAAACTGATGTTCTGAGGCTGGAATTTTCCAGCCTCAGAACATCAGTTTATCTCTTGTTCAACAGGTGCCGCTTGCGTCGATTTCCGTCGTATGAATGTGTGTATGAGTGAGCAAAATGTAAGAGTGAAAGGAGGGTGAGTGAGAGTGAGTGGCTGGTTTGTCGTCCCTTCAGATGACGCACCCCGAAAGTCGCTAGAGAGGCGTGTTAGCTTAGCTCAATTGGTAGAGCCCTGGACCGGCAATCCAGTAGATGTGGGTTCGATCCCTACAGCTGGCTAACCTTTTCAGTGACTTTCATCTTTCATGCACATTGACGTTCGGCCATCCGCACGCTCTCTCGGTCCCTTGGATTGGTATCAGGATTTTGTCCAGTGGCACATGTCGATGTCACTCTCTTTGACCACACTTTGACGGTGCTTTTTACGTTTGTCATGCAAAAGTTCGCAATAGCGCCTTCTAAAAACAACAGCCGCATTTCGTATACCCGGCCAAGCGTTACGCCGTTTTTGTTTACTAACCGTGCATTTAAAACGATTCTGCGTAATTTTTACCAGTTAACTTCGAATTAGTGCAACATCACCTACCGCAATCAATCTACGATAGTTTTTTCAACACACTCGTCCACAGTAGTTGCAACGTATACTTAGATCGATGTTAAACTAGCCCCTCCCCTAGTTTAAAATACGTCCCATTCAAATGCATGGGGCTTAAACCACCAGTTTAAGTAGCTTGGATGGATGATCGAAATGGAACATTTGAGGCAAATATTCGTCCCATTGTGATCAAATCTGTCTCCTGGGCGCTTCTAGTAACTATATTAATCGAAACTTACCCAAGATTTGATGAAAAATTCTTCGTGAACCGGGGATTAGGCCTACCGGCTAACATCGCTCCTGGCAGACTCTCGTGAAATACGCATGCGCTGTGCAGGAAGCTCGCTATGTGCGCCGCCATAGGCTTCACAGCAGCAGGAGGTAGAGCATGGGGTGGTGATCCAAGATTGGCGAACGAAAGTCTCACGTGATTGATTTAAACCCAACGTCACTAAACCAATAGTTTAAGTAAGTTGGTGAATACGGACTCATGAGTCCGCCCTAAATGTACACTCTGAAGGCAGTGGAGTAAAAACACGAACACCTCAGGAATGGCTGCTCTAAGCTAGCGAGCAACAGCAAGGGTATAAATAAAAGAAGATATAAATAAAAGAAGGCGAGCACAAATTATGCAATGCACTTGATCCTTCAGAAAATGAAATGTCTCAGTACCACGTGCAGGTGTCACTGTTCCGACATACAGCACATTTTATCCAATGTCGACCATTAAGGGTGTAAAGTGATATGTTGAAAGAGGTGTTTACGTCCAATACACCTTTTTTACACCCCATTTGAACTGGAAATATAGTGTTAAAATGGCGTTTTATTGTGTTGAAGGAAATATACGTTGGTTTCAGAGCTCCGCTCAGCAAGTAATCACATTATAGACGATAACCTGAGTTAAAAACACAGTACTTGACAGGAAATGATGTTAGCAATTTAGCTGGTATCTTTGACTCGTTCCAGGCGTACGTGTTAATTGCAGAAACGCATTCCCTTCACCGTTACAAATGTTTTCCGCCCCACTACACTTAACCAACGCACCCCAGCAAATTGCATTTCAGTATATGATCCATCCGAAACGCCAATATAGGCTACTTCGGCACCCACGCTGGCACCACAGTGTTACCAAGTTAAAGAGGCTTGGCTGTGATGCATTGCGCATGGTTTATGCTGTCCGACGGAACCACGACTAGAACTCTGCCGTGTTCAGGGTGGTGCTTGCTATAGAAGCAAGAACGTCGAACTCTATGCCTCGACATGCCGCCGCCGGAGCTTGTATCTATTTGGGGGGGAGTATTTGCAGGAAAATAACTCCATCCTCAAAGATGTTTTCAATAGCATACTCCATTTTTAAGGGTGTTTATGCTTTTAAACGCCCATTATATGAGCGTTTTACGAGGAATACACCTAATTCATTCGGAAGTAAAGGCAACACCAAAAAGGTGTGCTCCACGGAACAAGCGATTTACACCAAAAAACTGCAGAAAATGTTTCTGTGCATTAAACTGTTGCTGTGTGACGAGAATTTGTCTGTACTCCTTTCCTTGTCTCGGGTCTCGCATCGCAAATTTAAAAAAACATATATATTTAGCGTTCCTTGTCACATGTATAACTTGTTGTGCTGGGTTTTGAAGCAACAAGACGTTAAACTACATATGCCGATAACATAACCTGCCTGTCTGCTGTTTTGCGGTACCTTTATAAAGTCTGTCTCCTGTAACGAAATATTTATCGCCGCTGGAAAAACTACAATATGCACTCGTGCTTGCTGGTGGTGGTGGTGATGATGACGAAACCGGCACGCCGTTTTTGGCTCAACGTATCAACCTGGGTATCACATCGATCACCATTCCATGCCTTCTGGACGGTACTGCCTCAACCTAATCTTTCTCCTCAGCAAAGTGAGTGAACGAGACATTTTCTTGTTACCTCTATTTTTCCTCTGAATTTTCGACATTTACTTCAATACTTGAAGCAGGTGTGAAATCTCCTTATTTATTCTATTATTTTCTTCTTCTTTTTTAAAAAATGTCTGTTCTTTCTAATATAAAACAGTTGTTCTCATAAATCTATGTTCTTTCGAATATATTCGAGACGTAGTGGTATACCCTGGTAGGATTTATATTACACAGCGTTTATTTTCTTTTTAATGTGGATATTAGTGTAAAATACGTAAATGTTGGTAGGAGAACGCCTCATGGTGCAGGGGATTGCTGTAGGGACTCCCACTGGGCATTGCAAGGGGTTTAGTGCTCAAGAGAGAAGCCGGCACCGCACAATGCTCCCCAGATGCATAAGCGAGCTATCTGTTCGTCTACCATTGAAGCTCGCAGTTTCTGCGGTTACAGGACGTGCACATTCCCGAACGGAGTTGATACAGATATTTAGCATTTTTTCCACATTCAACTAACTTCTTACGGATCTGCTTTGTTCTCACAAAAAAGTCCTGCGTTGTGGTCACACCACTTGTGCGTAGCTTTGACTCTGCCGTGAAAGCCAGGTCACGGGTCTTGAACGAATTGAACTTACGGGACGTATTTTCTCCTGTCGGAACTTACCAATTCTATAGGCACGTGCGATCGCATTAGTGGGCACCCCAATATGCAACTGATCATTCAGCACACCAATGATTATTTGTTCTGATTGTACCCAACTTACTGATGCACCCTTCTAGGCAGTGGAATAGCAAGTTATTCCTCCTAGAGCGATCTCCACGGTCGCAAAGTCCGGAGCATATTTTAAGATTTTCCTGTGAAAGCTTTCGTACCTCCGTCCTGAGCCCAATAATAGGTTCAATGGCCTCAAGCCTTGCGTCAATGCCAGATACCCTTTTCGATATTTCGCTCTGCGTTTGCGGTGCCGAACGGACAGCGCGCAACATTTGCGTCTTACCCTGATAAACAGCAGTCGTATGTGTGTCAAGCGCTGCGAACCGAGTATTGAGCTCCTGTAGAAGTTGTAGCATTGTCTCGAGTTGTTTCGCTTGGGAATCCTGTTTGGGAGGGCCAGGGTTTAATTCAATGTCGTCCGATCGAAGAAGCACGCTCTTAGAAAAAAGGTGGAGTAGTTACATTGTTTAGGAGGTAAGAGTTGTCGCATATGTTGTGCCTATAAGGTTATAAAGTTCTATCTGCTGCCTACGTATAGATAGTGTTACCGCCTCCGATTCGGTGAGCGAGGGGAGAGTACGCCCCCTTTGTAGCAATTTGAATTTATGATAATTGCTTTTACCACCCTTTTACACTATTCATCACATGCTATGTATAACTAGGTGGTAGAATTACCACCTTTTCACACCCTTTTTTCTTAGAGTGCAGATCCTTCCTGCCGATCCTGCAGTTGTTAGTTTTACGAGAAGACAATCAAACATTGTTCCTTTACCCGCGTGAACGGGAGGGGGGAATGAAGATTTATTAAAGAATATGGGAAAGGTCAGTCGAACGGAGGTCACCTCACTATTAAAAAAATGAAGGGAGGTAAGGAAAAGAAAAAAAACTGAATAAGCACAGGAGCATGATAAAGTGATTACCATGCGTGTACATTTGGGAGCCGTGAAGCCGACTGAAGTGCCGAATGCTCCTTAAAACCTCTCTCTATTAGACAGTGTTGCCAGATGACAACACGCATTGAAACCAAATGCACAGAATAGGTTTTTAGAAGAGGCGCGATACAGGCAGTCGTCACTGTAGAACCATATCTGAACGCCAGGTCCTGAAAGGATCCAACAGTGCTGTATATAGTCGACACGTTCCATCGTGGGATGCTCATGCACCGATAAAACTGTTACCAGCATCTGCGTAAACAGGATCGAGTGATTAATAGAAGTGCACATTTCGGAGCCGTACAGCCCACTCCTGATTTGCCAGCCCTTTACCTTGACCCTTAAGAAACACCCCATCCTGACGATACAGATCTGCACAGTAAACTTTTTTACACTTTTTTGGTGTAAATGGCTTGTCCCATGGCGCACACCTTCTTGGTGTTACCTTTACACCCGAATGAAGGGTGTTTTCTGAAACACACAATTAGGTGTATTCCTCATAAAACGCTCTTATAATGGGCGTTTAAAAACAAAAACACCCTTAAAAGGGGAGCATTCTATTGAAAACACCTTTTAGGATGGAGTTGTTTTCTGGGAAGCACTCCCTTCCACATAGCTAGTGCAGCTCTCCACAACTCCCCATAGAGCCCATAGTATAGCTAAATTCACACAACACTGGGCACACGACCAATGAGAGTGCAGCGATTGCTTCCTCAATCCTCCAATCAGAAGTCTTCCCGTCCGGCTCGCAGCCCGACCGGTTCTGGCTGTTGCTGACTTCTGCTTTCCATACTGGCCTGTACCGGCTACCCCTCACCTCTAAGTCTACTAGCTTTCATGCACGTCGTAAAGTTATTCCGTGATTCCCAAACAACTGTGAAAAGTGTCGTAATGAACAAATTTATTTATACTGACACAATCGGCAGGTTGACACATATACATGCACTGAGAGTACTGAGTCCATTGCGTAGCGCTTCCTAGCACACTGGAATAAAGTTCGAACTTGCAAAGTACGCATATCGACACAGCTTATTCCCAGCAACGAACAACTGTCACATACTTGCGCACAATCGCTTGATCATCATGTCCTTGCCTGCTACACGTCAAACATAAAATGCTGCTTCATAAATCGTATTTTCTTGTCACCGCTCTGCAGATCTGACGGCGCTCGAACATGTTCATCGAGCCATCGAACGACAACACTTCAGTTTGAAATCCGATTGGCTCTTCGTAGACCGATGCTTGTGGCGAGAAACAGTACAACACGATCAAAGGCGCCATAATACGCGGATAAAACGGCGATTGGCGAACGCACTTGCCTCCCAACGAAAGACACCGCCAACGCGGCGCCAGGGGAATGAACGTGTAGTATATTTCTATTGCTGGGAAAAACTCACGTGACCTCTGACGTCGAGCCAATCGTTGGGCCTCGGTAGAGAAGTTTCTTGCTTTCTTTTATTTTGTCTCCCTGGGTGACGGGTGACGTAAAGCGACCCCAAAGAACACACGCGGTCCTGAGGATGTCCCCAAAGTGTCATCGTGTCCTCGTCCTTCGATATGAATCCGCAGAGCGTCCTGAGGACGATACTCGCTGACTGTCTGCGAAGAGTCATCCAAGTACGTCCTGTGCGTGTCCCTGTGGGTAACTGACTGGATGAGAAATATTATTTTGTACAGTTCACCTGCTAAAATTCCCCAAATACTGAGTGATACATTTGTTTTGTTTTTGGGTCGATCTCCTCGGGCTGAATGGCATTTGTCATAAACAAAGTGTGGTCCTGTGTCAGATTTTTCTGGCAATAAATTCCCCCCTCTTCCCAAAAAAAGGTGACTGTCTATGACACATGGAGCATTTACCGCGAAAAAGACAGAAATACGCGATTCTATTGCACTGTCTTTGACCTCCCAAGGTCCCACCGAATGTCTCAAACCAAATGAAATAAGAAACACAGGATTTGCGTCGATGGGGAGTTTATACTCTAAGCAATTCCTCGTTTGTTCGATTATTTGTTTGCATAATCGAATTAAACTTAGGAGCTCACCCTTCGTTTTTAATTCTGAAGCGACTAAGGCTCTCGAATTTATAGGAGGACGCGTAACAAGCAATAAATAGTATCTGTTTCTGTTCGGAGGGAAAGTCCAGTACCCTTCCAGTGTCCCATCCTACAGTTGGAGATACAAAGTCCAGTACCCTTCAAAGTGAGTTTCTCGGACATAGTGCTCCTGGAACTACTTTTTCACAATCTTTGATATTTCTTGCTGCTTGCTTTTTAAACCGCCGCGCTCTTTGTCCGTTAGGAGAAATACGCTAAACAAATAAAAAGGAGCAAACGAAAAGCTGGTGACGGAGGTTGAACAAGTGCCGGAATGAGAAAAACGACATTGTACTCAAAATGGGCCACCTTTCTTAAAATAAATAAATAATAAATAAATCATCACTATAAGATATCCTCTTTTGCTCCTGAAACCTTACTGGTGGTGTTTTTGGGACACTTCCTGAGGAGCTTCTGGGGATGGCCCGAGGCGTTGCATTTTAACACTTTTCTGACAAACTGAGGACCATACGGGGATGTCCGAGGGATGTTATTCCTGTCCCAATGGAACATCCTTGGGATTACCTGAGGATATCATTGTGTTCTTAGGGACGCTACCGGGGCGTTCTTTTTCCCTTTCCCCTCTGTTCTCTCCCCCGCTTTGGCGGTTCTGCATTTTCGTTCGCATCCAGTGAAATAAATAAAACGCGGAAGCGTTGGCTCTTTCTGTTGCACAAGGTGCTTTATTTTTCGGGATTGGTATTTCCAAATCATACATATGCAGTCTTCTGTATCTGCGCGAAACACAAACTTCACATGAACATTGTTTCTGAAGTTCGAGTAATATATGCCGAAGCAACTTCGCCTTCACTGTTAGCTGATATGTCTCACGTGGAAGATTTCACAGTAGATCAGTAAATTCACTGCACAGGCACACACATTCACAAATCCAGCATGGCAAAAAACATGTCCATATTCCTTTGCTGCTTGTGTAGTGTCACATGTCTAGGCTGACCCGTCATAAAGGAACCTGTGCAGCTGCTAAACCAAAAGATGATGTTCCAACCACTCAGAGTGGCATATCCATTCTATTGCGTCCATGCAGATGCTTTTCTGAAGCAGATGTGAGTTGAGCAGTACCTAGTTGATACCTGAGCAAGAAAGGCCAGAACAGGGATCAGAAAACGTGAAAACTAAAAATTCAATCGGCCGAAATGTTGCGTATATGCCACAGGTGCGGTGCTATGCTATGTTACTCTAAGCGGCAGAATGGAATAGGAACTGACTTACCTGCCATCGAGTGGAAAAACACAGTATTGATGCTTCTTGAATCGTTGTCGCGCCAAGCAAGCGAAGCAGTCCTGCCTTCCACTTATCTATCACTGAATTTACTTGCAGAAGTATCCAAGAGGATTCGACTTTTGCAGAGTCGGTATCGACGGGCACTAAAAACCATCCAACGATGCTTTGCGTGCGTCCCCGCTGCACCATATATTTGGAAACTTTACGGCGAGCTGCTCCGGCCGCTCCGGCACCCCAGACACGGCGGTGCCGGCCAGGCTCCAACAGCTCCCCATAGAGCCCATAGTTTGAGATAATTCACACAACACTGGGCACACGACCAATGAGAGTGCAACGTTGTAGAAATTATGCAGTGCCAGTCGGCCAATCAGGAGCCTTAACTTTGGCTGATTTTTCGACCGGTTTTGGCTACCATCGACTTCTACCAGATTTCACGCCTACCGCCGTTACCCGATATTCAAAATAACCGAAGCTTCTTTTGGCTAAAAGAAATATTTATTTAATTAAAGCACTGATTCAAAGATCTGATACATGGGTGCACTGTGAATACAAAGTCCACTGCGTTGCTGACGCACTGTAACTAAGTTCGAACTTGAAGCAAAACGAACACAGCTCTCGAAATCCGACGGGGCCGGCGCTTGTTCTTCACTCTCCAACCGCTCCAACTCACGAAGCATTCCAGTTCCGGAGTTGATAGACTGTTCGTGGGATAATAGTCGTGTCCAGGAGCAGCACAACACTCGTTGAATCACATCGACGCATGAATAAACCAGCGAACACTTCTAGAAACTGTTCTGCCGATTTGACATCATCGAAACACGGAACACAAGAGGACGCCTTGCCGGCCGATTTTATGATGAGCATCTTCTTTCGTTGTTTCCAGAGCGGAAAAGACGCTTGTGTGGCACGTAATCGTAATCCTCTTTGTTGTCAGGCCTCAAAATCCGACGGCGCCCGAACGCGTTCTTCACGCTCCAACCGCACCAGCCAACGAAGCATTCCAGTTCCGTAGTTGATAGACTGTACGTGGGATAACAGTCGTGTCCAGGAACAGCACAACACGCGTAGAATCACAAACTGTTCTGCCGATTGACATCACCGAAACACAGAACACAAGAGGACGGACGCCGTGCCGACCGATGCGAGCTATTTCGAAACTATGCTGAAACTGCTGAAACGGCCGCCGTGACGCTGCACACACATGCGCGCGTACAAAATGCGATTTCAAAACGTTGTCGACCAATCGGAGCGCGCACACAGTCTGGGTCAATGAGCTTGCAACGTTGTAGATTGGCGCAGTGGTACATACTCTACAGCCGCATCCTCGGTTACCTGAGGAGGACTGGTGCCGGCTTTCCCGCGCCACGAAAAGGTTAAAATTTCAAACCGACCAATGAGCACTCGCATACCAGAGGAGCGGCCGCAGGAGCCAATGGGATGCTCTCGGTAGAGAACTCGCGCTTCGACGTAAAAATTTTGACGTTTCATGACGCGAAAGGCTCGCAGCGCCTCACTTTAGCCCGCAAAGGAACTCGCGAGTTTCATCCCCTTGGCGGCGCCCACCGTTCAGATTTCAAATGAAACCGCCGAAAGAGAACGCAGCACGCAGGCGAGGAAGCGCGAAGTGCCGTTTTCAAATTCTCGCAACCAATCCGGACACGCTTGTGGCGTCCGACCAATAGAGAGGCACGGATTGCTCCGTGCGCAGTAACACGCATTTTGATACAGATTTTGCGAGAGCTGTGGGGGGCTGGCTAGTGTAATACTCGCCCACGCGTCAGCATGCCGATACATACACTTCAGCGTTCTTACTTCTATGGGAAGCACCACCATCAACACGGCACACTCTCTGCCGTGACTCCATCGTAGAACTTAAACCGCAGCGGAATTATGCGTCAGAGACGCAACTTTTCAGCTTGATAACATAGTGTATTAGCGTACCAGATGGATCATATAGTGAAATGGAATTTGTTGTGGCGACGTCCGTCAAGTATAGACCCTTTTCACTGACCTCATTCCGTCCACCACATTTTTGTGTTCGCACGTGCTCGCACCACAGTTAATGCTGGTAGCGTGCACGCGCCATGCACAAAAGTATGGCTGCCACGAGCAGGGGGAAAGGCTATGCCGTCTGCGACAGTGACGTCAGATGAAAAGAGTCAATAGTGGGACGGAAAACGTTGGTAACGGTGACGGTAATACGTTTTTGCAATTACGACGTACGCCTGCAACGAGTGTAAGATATATGAGCTACATTACTAACATCATTCCCTGTCAAATAATTTGTTTTTAAGTCAGGTTGTCGTCTATAATGTGAACACTTGCTGAGCGGAGCTCTGAAACCAGCACAATTTTTCTTTTCCTAATTAAAACCCCATTTTTAAACCGTATTCCCAGTTCACATGGGGTGTAGAGAGGGTGTGTTGGGTGTAAACACCCCTTTCAACACTTTCGCTTTACAGCCTTAATGATCGACACTCGATAAAATGTAGTGTATGCCGATATTACACCTTTAGTAACGCTCTTCTTGCATCCTTTGCTTCACTCTGCGGTATAGAAAGTGGCGTTTTTTTGTTTTGTTTTGAAAGAATACACCTGTTCTGAGCGAATAAAGGTGGAAAATGATATACTGTGTGGCGAAAGTTGTTTGCTGTTATTGTCTGAGGAGGTGCCTGACCTTTCGTTGTCCGAAATAACTCGTTTTGATTGATGTCGCATGTTACAACATGCGGTGTCATACTCGTTTACTCGCTAATGATGTTTCTCAGGTACATGCATATGTAACGGGAACAATTCCAATTGTCCTCCACTTCAGCCTGTTTCCAATTTCGCAATTTGCACTGCAGAAACTGCTCATCCAGAGTGATTAAACGCCACTCTCGTTTTCCTTATAAAACGCTTGAACGCAGCTTCCCAAGAATCCAGTACAGTTTTGGAGACGTCCCAGAATGAAGGCTGTCTTAGTTATATCTCATCTCCTGATATGTAAGCCCTTTCAACTATGTCGCTATGTCCCTATGTCAACTATGTCCCTTTCAACGTGTCGTGTTGTCTTTTTCTGTTCCGTGTCTCTGTTTTTTTATCGTCGTTTTCACTTCTACCTTTCAACTATGTTTATGTCGTTGCTTTAACTTAGAAGGTACCTTAAAGTGACTAAAAACTAGTAAGTAAAGTGAATAAAATCTAGTAAGTAAGTGACTAAAAACTAGTGAGTAAAACTATAAAGTGAATCCCAACCCAGGGTAACCTTATAGGAAGAGTACATCTCAGTTACGAAATATTTCTTTTGGAATCCTTTTTTCTTTTCGAGTAGTCGAATTTCAAAGATTGCATTCGAGTGAAAGGCTGTGTACTCCCTACGCCACTACACTGGGTTGGCTCGTATCGGCTATGGCTAGACTCGCCTTCCTCATCCGCGTCCCAGTCTCCGGCTAAACTGTAATGGCCGAAATGTTGTGGGGTACACGTCGTGTAATGTCGAATTTACCAAATCTGAATGCCTTCGAGCTTCCGATAGTCCAGCAGTCACGGCGGCAAATCTTTTTTTCTTACGAGGGCACGCCGGACACACTGCATGACACGATGCCATCCGCAGAATCGCCGACGGAGGATGACTTGCCGTCATCGCCGTCACCTTGCCGGGTGGGAAACCATATTCATGTCTAATGAAAATGTTGAGAGCCTCACAGCGGAAATGTGGTATTGCTCCTTCAGTTCATGGGTCCGTGCGGCAAATGCGTGCCGATGCCGACGGCATTGGAATACCTTCGTTGCCGCCAAATGAGACGTTACTGAAGCAGCGCAGCGGTTGCATGACAAGAAATCAGTACTCTGAAATACTGTGGCTGGACACTGAGGTGCTCCAGGTGCCCTACGGCTACGTGAGAGAAAGCGACGTCTACGCCCTTACCACGAACAGCGAAGTGAACAAGTGAGTTCATTCACGTGTGCCTTGAGTTTTTCTTTTTTTTTTTTTCAGTAACGTTACATATCATAATTTTACGCTGCCCATAGTACACGCAGGAAGTTTCGGTACGTCGCCTACAAACAGGTTACCAGATGGATCTGAGGACCATTAGGAAAGCTCTGCAGAAAAGTCACCAAAGCACGTGCTGTACAGCCATAAGGGCAAACCTTCCTTCTGAAACATACAAAGGTTTTTTGCTTTTTGATGTGTGATGCAGTGGGTGCTGTCTGACACTGTGTATGTTTATTCCCCTTCACTGAGATGAAGATTTTCCTTTTCTCTCAGGTGCTTGCGGGCAGCATTGAATGCCTGCCATCTTGGCAGAGGTACACTGGATGTTTTGTTGGTGAACACTGCACAACAGTATCCCTCTCAGTATCCCTCTCTTCTGTAGTACCGAGATAGCCACTACATAATAAACTACATTCTACACACATCAAAGCTTGTGAATATTGTTTTATTGATCACTGTGTCTATGAAAGAACATATGAATGATAGCAGAAACAAACATGGAAAGAAGGAGAATATGTGATATGCAGTGACGCGAGCTCTTGTCTTATCAAGTGCCTGAACACCTGCCTATGCGATAGCAACTACGGATGTTGAGGGCTTATGTTGCGTTCTACTCAAGCGCTTAAAAAGGATTTGTTTACTGGAATAAAGGGGATTTCCCACCGGATGTTGACGGCGTATGTTGCGTTCTACTGAAGCGCTTAAAAAGGGTTTGTTTACCGGAATAAAGGGGATTTCCCACCGGATGTTGAGGGCGTATGTTGCGTTCTACTGAAGCGCTTAAAAATGGTTTATTTACCGGAATAAAGGGGATTTCCCACCGGATGTTCAGGACGTACGTTGCGTTCTAGTGAAGCGCTTAAAAATGGTTTGTTTACCGGAATAAAGGGGATTTCCCACCGGATGTTGAGGGCGTACGTTGCGTTCTACCGAAGCGCTTATAAATGGTTTGTTTACCGGAATAAAGGGGATTTCCCACCGGATGTTGAGGGCGTACGTTGCGTTCTACCGAAGCGCTTAAAAAGGGTTTGTTTACCGGAATAAAGGGGATTTCCCACCTGATGTTGAGGGCGTATGTTGCGTTCTGCCGAAGCGCTTAAAAGGGTTTGTTTACTGGAATAAAAGGGATTTCCCACCTGATGTTGAGGGCGTATGTTGCGTTCTGCTGAAGCGCTTAAAAGGGTTTGTTTACTGGAATAAAGGGGATTTCTCACCTGATGTTGAGGGCGTATGTTGCGTTCTGCTGAAGCGCTTAAAAAGGGTTTGTTTACCGGAATAAAGGGGATTTCCCACCGGATGTTGAGGGCGTATGTTGCGTTCTACTGAAGCGCTTAAAAATGGTTTATTTACCGGAATAAAGGGGATTTCCCACCGGATGTTCAGGACGTACGTTGCGTTCTAGTGAAGCGCTTAAAAATGGTTTGTTTACCGGAATAAAGGGGATTTCCCACCGGATGTTGAGGGCGTACGTTGCGTTCTACCGAAGCGCTTAAAAAGGATTTGTTTACCGGAATAAAGGGGATTTCCCACCTGATGTTGAGGGCGTATGTTGCGTTCTGCCGAAGCGCTTAAAAGGGTTTGTTTACTGGAATAAAAGGGATTTCCCACCTGATGTTGAGGGCGTATGTTGCGTTCTGCTGAAGCGCTTAAAAGGGTTTGTTTACTGGAATAAAGGGGATTTCTCACCTGATGTTGAGGGCGTATGTTGCGTTCTGCTGAAGCGCTTAAAAGGGTTTGTTTACTGGAATAAAGGGGATTTTCCACCTGACATTCGGCGGCCTCGTCACGCACTTTCTGTCCCGCCGTCGGCGTGACAAAACAGAGAACATCCCCGAACTGTATGCATATCAATTTG